>NW_015386355.1:301077-310595 GCF_001527695.2 Protobothrops mucrosquamatus
TAAATTAGGCTCGTTAAGTGAATCTGGCTTTTCCATTGACTTAGCTTGCCAAAATATCACAAAGGATGTATCACATGATCCCGGGACACTGCGTCTGTCATAAATATGAACCAGTTGCCCAGCATCCAAATGTTGATCACGTGACCATGAGGATGCTGCAATGGTCGTCCATGTAAAACACGATCATAAGTCACTTTTTTTCAATTAAGCTGTAACTTTAAAAGGTCACTAAGTGAACTGTTGTAAGTCAAGGACTACCTGTATGTGGATGACAGTAGTAAAAATATATAAAAGGAGGACATAATACTATGGTGCACATATGATGGAAATATGTAGCCCATTTTGTAAGGCATGAGGAATTCAAGAAGTTATACAGTGGGGTAAAAAATTATTTGATCCCCTGCTGATTTTGTACGTTTGCACACTGACAAAGAAATGATCAGTCTATAATTTTAATGGTAGGTTTATTTTAACAGTGAGAGATAGAATAACAACAAAAAATCCAGAAAAACCCATTTCAAAAAGTTATAAATTGATTTGCATTTTAATGAGTGAAATAAATATTTGACCCCTTCGCAAAACATGACTTAGTACTTGGTGGCAGAACCTTTGTTGGCAATCCCACAGGTCAGATGTTTCCTGTAGTTGGCCACCAGGTTTGCACACATTTCCGGAGGGATTTTGTCCCACTCCTCTTTGCAGATCCTCTCCAAGTCATTAAGGTTTTGAGGCTGACGTTTGACAGCTCAAACCTTCAGCTCCCTCCACAGATTATCTATGGGATTAAGGTCTGGAGGCTGGCTAGGCCACTCCAGGACCTTAAATGTGCTTCTTCTTGAGCCACTCCTTTATTGCCTTGGCAGGGTGTTTTGGGTCATGCTGGAATACCCATCCACGACCCATTTTCAATGCCCTGGCTGAAGGAAGGAGGTTCTCATCCAAGATTTGACAGTACATGGCCCTGTTCATTGTCCCTTTGATGCAGTGAAGTTGTCCTGTCCCCTTAGCAGAAAAACACCCTCAAAGTATAATGTTTCCACCTCCATGTTTGACGGTAGGGATGGTGTTCTTGGGGTCATAGGCAGCATTCCTCCTCCTCCAAACATGGTGAGTTGAGTTGATGCCAGAGAGTTCGATTTTGGTCTCACCTGACCACACCACTTTTACCCAGTTCTCCCTCTGAATCATTCAGATGTTCATTGGCAAACTTCAGATGGGCCTGTACATGTGCTTTCTTGAGCGGGGGGACTTTGTGGGCGTTGCAGGATTTCAGTCCTTCACGGCGTAGTGTGTTACCAATTGTTTTCTTGGTGACTATGGTCCCAGCTGCCTTGAGATCATTGACAAGATCCTCCCATGTAGTTCTGGGCTGATTTCTCACTGTTCTCATGATCATCGAAACTTCATGAGGTGAGATCTTGCATGGAGCCCCAGACCGAGGGAAATTGACAGTTATTTTATGTTTCTTCCATTTTGAATAATCACACCAACTGTTGTCATCTTCTCACCAAGCTGCTTGGCAATAGTCTTGTAGCCCATTCCAGCATTGTGTAGGTCTATAATCTTGTCCCTGACATCCTTGGACAGCTCTTTGATCTTGGCAATGGTGGAGAGTTTGGAATCTGATTGATTGATTGTTTCTGTGGACAGGTGTCTTTTATAAAGGTAACAAGCTGAGATTAGGAGCACTCTCTTTAAGAGAGTGCTCTTAATGTAAGCTCGGTACCTGTATAAAAGACATCTGGGAGCCAGAAATCTTGCTGATTGATAAGGGATCAAATACGTATTTCACTCATTAAAATGCAAATCACTTTATAACTTTTTTGAAATGCGTTTTTCTGGATTTTTTGTTGTTATTTTGTCTCTCACTGTTAAAATAAACCTGCCATTAAAATTATAGACTGATTATTTCTTTGTCAGTGGGCAAAATCAGTTAGGGAAAATACTTCTCCCCCCACTGTATATAAGTTATAGGTTATACTTTGAAATACGTTGGTTCATGAGAATGGAATAAGTCTTCTATATATTAATATCTAGGCAATTTATCCAATTAAGCGCAGTGTTTGTTAGTTGGAGAAAATCTGTTTTTCCTTCTGCATAAGCTCTCAAATGGCAGCTAGTCACTAAATGATCCAGCGTCTGTCGAGGAGCACCTCATGTTCAGGGGAGGCTACTCTGCCCCATTTAAACAAAGAGTCTTGACAGATGTCATGCAAGGAGAGACTCCTATTCAGAGATTTCCAGCATTGGCAGGTGGCATCAAAATCCACTAATTTTTGTGCCAGGTTAGATATATTTTTTTCCAGAATCTGGATGATTGAAAATCAAATTTACTTTCCACTGGAATTTTACATCAAAGTTAGTGTTGTGCAGTTGTTGTGCAAGTATGCATAACATACTTATTTCATTACCAACTAGCTTGGTAATGAAAAGTCTGCAAGACAAATACCAAGGTCAGACAGCACCAAAGGCCCCACAGAACGTTTATCTAAATGAAACAGTAGCAACCAATGATGTGGCAGCATCTTTCTCTACCTCCCCCCGTGTCACATGTTCGCTTAGCAATCATTTCGCTTAATGACTAAGTCATCAGAACCAATTGCAGTCACTAAATGAGGACTATCTGTACTATTTTTGCTTGTGATAACGTTTACCTGGTAGTCTGCTGCTCTCGATAACTGCTGGTTTGCTTGCTGAACGTGGACTTCAGCTGTTTCTACATTAGCTTCTATGCTATCTTTGAGAAAGGAGAAAAAAACATTACAATCTGTCCTCTACAATTGACATGCAGGCAGAAACATCTTGCTCTGAGACTTTATATTTTTAGATCCATTTTGTAACTTTTGAGATAAATTCCAAGAACAATTGTTTGAAAAATATATTAAATTAAAACCAAGGACAACGGTATATGTTCCAGTACAGGTATTACTACTACTACTACTACTACTACTACTACTACTACTACTACTACTACTACTACTACTACTACTACTACTACTACTACCACCACCAAATGGCATTGTTACATTAGTTAGGAAACTACAGTGCAATTGCAGAGTAGTAGTTTGGCTGCCAAGGTACCAGCTCCGTTGTAGGAAATCCTTGCACACTTCCCATAGTGCGCCACAAGAGGGCGAGCTGGCTTTGCACCAGAAAGAAATACAAATGGCTCTTCCTGTAGTGTCATCCAAGGACTCTTCCCCCCCCCCCCCGGAGCTGCCTTCCAAATGGGGTACTGCAACTGGGAAGTTTCAGAGGGTAGGAATCTGACTGCCTGCATGGAACACCAGCTTGTCCTCCCCCCCCAAAGTGGTACCTAGTTTACCTATTCATATAGAACAGTAATGGCGAACCTTTTAGAGATCGACTGCCCAAAAACTCGCCCCTGCCCCGTCCCTGCATCTCTTGCCCACAGGGCCACCTACCAACTCCATGGCCCGCTACAGCAGATTGCCCAGGCGGCCCATGGCAGCCACGCCCTCTGCCTGCACTCCACAGCATGATCTGTACGTGATGGGGCGTGAGGGTAGAGTCTTGTCCCCACTGTCCGGCTGCCATGTCCTTGGCTGCGCTGGTCTGCACAGGCTGTGCCCGGGGCGACTCTCCTCCGGAGGGCTGCTGGTGAGGAGGGGGCCATGGGGTTGGGGCAATGGCGTGTGTGCCCACAGAGAGGGCTCTGAATGCCGCCTCTGGCACCCATGCCATAGATTCACCACCACTGACATAGAACATGTTTTCAAACTTTTAGGTGGACAGAAGCTGAGATAAATGACGGGAGCTCACTCGACACGCAATGCTAGAACTCAAACCATTGGAACAGAAACCATCTCCAGTGTCATTAAACCACTGAGCCTCAGTGCCTCTTCCAATGCGGTAGTCCTCGACTTACAACCATTTGCTTAGTAAGATTTGAAGTTGCAACAACACTGAACAAAGTGACTTATGACCAGTCCTTGCACTTAATAATTGTTCTAATGTTCCTGCAGGATCAAAATTTGAGAACTGGGTAACCAGCATGCACGTACAGTGGTCGCAATGGCCTGCGGTCATTGTCATCACCTTCCCAGTTGGCTATTGATAAGTCAAATCAATGGGGGAAGCTGGATTTGTTTAATGGCTGTATAATTCACTTAACCACTGCAGTGATTCACTTAACAGCCATGGCAAAAAGATTGTAAAATAAGGCACAACTCGCTTAACAACTGCCTTACTTAGCATCAGAAATTTTGGTCCCAATTGTAGTCATAAGCCTAGGTGTCAAAGCAAGAATATACAGTATTGAAGTGTTTCATTAGCCGTAACCATAACACCAGGACTATCTGTGCAGACGCTGCTGGAAATGCCAGGAAAATGTGTGTTTTCTGTCCCCAACAATAGGAATCAAGACAGAGAAAGAGACTAAACCCTTAAAAAGCTACCCTGAATACATGTAAATTATGGGGTGGAGGGGAGAAAAAGAATCTGCAAATGACTGGCATTTTAGTCGAGCCAACTGTTGTCCTTGCTTTGAAGCATAGTTTCCTATATACCGTACTTTTTATTATGGATCTCACTTCCTGTATTATAATCACAACTATTTTACGAAATGAGCTGTGCATAAACAATATAATAAAAGAGACTTTAAAAACCTCATTCTTATATATATTCTGTGCATGATTTTTTTTTAAAAAAAATATATAATTAAACTAGAATACTTCTAACAATTTAGCTATGCATCCTGATCATTTTAACTCTCTGCTCTGAACTCTCTGTAGAGTAAGACTACAAGAAGTGAAGCTTCAGGAAAACCTCAAAAATTCTAGGGAACAGTTTAATAAATTCTAACTCTTGACTATTCTTGTTCCCAAAGAAAGAGAGCACCTGCTGTTACATAAAGTACCTGCATGACAGCTGGTATTATACTGAAAATGAACAAGGCATTCCTTAACCCTCTCATGTAATTTGGGCTAAAACTCTCATCCTAGCTATATAACATGTTCAAGGACCATGATGCAGCTAAGCTTTTTGAATCAATCTCACTTCAGATTCCTGGTATACCCAAGTTCCTCTTAACGCAAGTCTTTCCCCTAAAATAATTCTAGATTTTCCTCAACTGCTACATTTATACTTGTAAAAGCTAATACAATATAACAAGCATGCCCAAATGCGACAAAAAAGCAAGATCTCAAAAGGTTGACCTCTGCTTACCTATCACATCCCCTTGTTCGTGAATCATCATCCCCAAATCTTTAAATATTTCATTTATGTCAAGAATGTCTGACTATGAAGAAAGAAACTGTATTAAAACAATGTTCAAATAAGAATAATGCAATCACAGGAGTAAACTTTAAGTAATTTAGAGTAGAAAGAACAGAGGAAACAAACACAGGACAGAGATGTTTTGATGAGACATCTAGTTTGTAACCAATTTTCAATTTGTAATATGGTAATGTTTGAGGAGAGTAGAAAACCACCATTGGAGAGTGTAAATTTGAAGGGTAGGATAAAAATTATGAATGAGTTGCTTATTAACAGAGATTATATATAGATAACAGTGCAATACAGTATGTGTGTTTGTGTTTGTGTGTGTGTGTGACCTGTATCAATATCACAGAGAAACCTTTGTATATTTGTGTGCATATTATTTAAATAAAAGCAAAAATAAAAAGAATGAAAAATGACAAGTAGAAAGCAGAATGTGTTTCAAATGCTGAACATAATCATGAACATGACTTTGTTCATTTCCTATCTTATTAAAAATATAATTTTAGGCTTAATTCTTCCAATAAAATCATTTACAAATCACAGACTTCATGAGCAAGACTACAAAACTTACAAGAATTCTGAGGCAATTATTTAATTCATGTTTATATCATACAACAATAATGGGGACAGACATATCTAGTATCTCTGGTTCCATAGTCTTAGTTAATTCAAAGTCTTTGGATTTTATAAAATTGGCGTACTTTTGTCTTAGCAAGTTCTCTGTTGAGTGTGTAGATTACGCTTAGGTTATTCGATAGCAGTATTCACCCCCAAACTGGGGAAATCCATTTGTCTTAGGAATCAGAATCTAACCTCCAATGGGAATTGACATCCTAGCAGATCTTCAAGGTTCAAGATTATGAAAGACATTTTAATGACACTTTGGTATCCACAAAGAAAGCAAACTTTAAACTCTTGTAAAGTAATGGTAATGCTATATGATGTCCTGAGCAATGTGGTTCTTATTCATTAATTATAGGAGCTATTAGCTTAAAGGGCAACAAGCTCCATCTCAAGCAGTTTCAGTTCATGGACATAATATGATAAATCACATCTTGTTCTTGATCTCAACAGCCAGTGCTCACCTCCAGCTGCCTGATGGCTGATTCTCTTTCTTCAATGAGCCGAAGATCATCTTCTGTGATTTCTTCATCTAGTACTTGGGTCTGAGGTTGGCTTTGGGTTAAACATACACAAAACACCTCAGTACATTATGCACTATTAGGCTGTTATATGTGGAATATCTATATATCTATATATCTATATATTTCAAAATTTGGATTGCTAACAAAGAATTAAGGGAGAACTGGAATAGCCATTTCGAACTTTTTAGTTCTTTTCAACCAGACATACCCTTCTGAGATTCGAACCTGGGCTGTCTGCATGTTAGGCAGATGTATTAACCTCTAGACCACAGGCTCTTTCTCACTTTGTCAGCTATGAGACAGGGTATTTGGGCCGAAAGGGTGCACCAAACTCATAAGTAATAGGTACAAGCAATCCTCCCAATATTCCTACTTACTAAGAATCTTAATAGTTCAATCTCTCATAAAAAGAAGGACAGCATCCTTTATTTATTCCAATTACAAGATACTTCTTAAAGGCTTCTTCTCAAGAAATTTTGGGAATGCATTTTGTCATAGTTTATACATTCAAATTGCAATCCTATATAGACCCTTCAATGGAAGCATTACATTAACCTCTGAGTCATGGGGGAGACTAAGGTTACAGGTAGTCTTTGAGTTATGACCATACTACAGCACACCACAGTCATAACTTGTGATAGTTGTAAAGCGATGACTGACCTGATTTTATGACTTTTTTGGGTGGTGGTCATTAAGCAAATCCAAGGTTTGCTATGGGCCAGTTTTGCAAATGCTAGTTTTGGGCAATCGATAGTAAAATGCTGTCATGTGACCATGGGACTCAAATGGTCACAAATGTGGGGAAGTTACTGAGTCCCTGAAGTGTAGTCATGTGGCCATGGAGGAGGGGCAACCATCAGAAGTTTGAATCTGTGTTGTAAGTACTCCCCCCAGATATGTCCACTTTAACTTCAAACAGTCGCTAAGCAACTGATCATAAATCGAGGATTACCTATAGTGAAGAGAAGAAAAAGCTGTTATTCCTCCCAAGCTCTGGGGAGGAAGCTTCCCAAACATCCTTCTTATGGGAACTCAAGGAGGCTATCCTGACAGAAAATGCTTTCTGTGTTGTGTTTTTTCAGCCCATTGAACCTTAATGCAAAAATCAAGATAACTAGATTGCCTCCAAATAAATTCTCCTTTCCTATCTACTGCTGCTCTGGAACACTGCTCTGAAATTCATTGATGGAGCAAGATGCAGACTTTTTCTGTTAAGATTTGTCCGATATATACACATACACAACACACACCCCCCCCAGCTTTTTTAATACTCCCATGGGGCTTTTAATCGATGCCGCACTTAATTTGTTTCACAGAGGTTAATCAGATTTTTAGCATACTGGGCTCAACAGATTTTTCTAACATACATGTACATTATTTATTTTAAAAATGAACACAATAAGAGAGTAAGATGTATATGGCTTCTAACTACTTGTACTTGGAAAGGCAAACCTACAGGCAATTTTCATAGTTCACGCAGCCCATTTTACTGAATGTGTTTTGGAGAACACTATGTGGAACAATAGTTGTACTGTCCCAGACGTGGACACTTATAGGAAGGGGAAGAACACCTTCTTAAATGAAAAATAAGTACTAGTAGTACCAGCATTGAAAATTGACTACTACTATAACAATCCTTAAAATCTGCTTCTCCCCCCCCCCCATTACATATTATGTTACTATACTAGCCATGGTTCTCATGGATGGTCTGTTTGTACACTAGAGGGTTCATGGGAAGAAGCCAATGCCTTTGGCTCTTACAGCTAATCCCCCACTCCTATCAATCTTCCAATTTCTCTTCAAATTGCAGACAACAATGATGGGAGACAAACCATTCAAACAGGGACTTTCGAATGATGCACATTAACAACGAGAAAAAAATCATTAATGTAATTCTGAAAAAACAGCATATCCAGTTAAAATCACAGTATACTTTATAACACAGTAGTGTTGTATTATTGTTGCTTATTAGAGATGCAAGGATTTATATCTCTAATAAGGAGCCATGGTGGTGCAGTGGTTAGAATGCAGTACTGCAGGCTAACCCTGCCTTCCACTGCCAGCAGTTTGATCCTGACCGGCTCAAGGTTGACTCAGCCTTCCATCCTTCTGAGGTCGATAAAATGAGGACCCAGATTATTGGGGGCAATATGCTGACTCTGTAAACAGCTTAGAGAGGGCTGTAAAGCACTGTGAAGCGGTATATAAGTCTATATGCTATTGCTATTGTATTTTTTCATACTATAATATTTTTTAAGTGGAATGATTTTATATTCTATCATATTTCTTACCTATCCCAAGATACAAGGGTTCCTTCTTTGTAACTTTCTTCTGGGGCACCACCCTGTCAAATGATATAAAAATAACAGGTTACAACTTTGGAAGGAGAGTTAAATGTACTTCAATGCTCACCAGCAAGATTTCAGCACTTAATCAGATAAAATAACAGATCTGGAGGACTGAACTGTAGTCCCAAATTAAACTCTGATATAACAAGAAGAAATCAATGTAGTTCTAGAGTCTGATATTAGAAGATTGGTGTAGCACAAGCATTCAACACTGTGTGATGCCCAAATCCAAACACAAGTGTGATTTAGACTAGGGCCTAATACTGAAAATTTAAGAATGTACTCAGCATCTTTCTGATTAAAAATAGCAATGAGGAACTGAAAGACAGAGAATGAAGGCAAAACAGAAAAGAGACATCATGGAGGTTGGAGACTAGCCATCTGAGTGGCTTGGGGACATTTTATTTTCCTATTTTCAGAAAACAAGGGTGGGGATCTTTCTAGCACAGGGATGTCAAACTGCAGGCCCGTGGGCCGGATGCGTCATGAGGAAACCGCGCCCACCCCATTGCTGGCAATGGCGAAAAAGTTCCAATACGTCACGCGACGTCACGAGTTTGACATGTCTGGTCTAGGACATTTTTTATTTATTTATTTATTTAACTTTAACTTATATGCCGCCCTTCTCCCCCATGGGACTCAGGGCGGCTCACAGCATATTAAAAACAATACAAAACATTTCCCTATAAAAGCCAATTAAAAACCAAATATTTGTAGCTGTGTCTTATTTAAAATCATTAAAAATTGTCCCTATTTAAAAATTCACCCTAGGTCAGTCCCG
>NW_015386355.1:311864-360535 GCF_001527695.2 Protobothrops mucrosquamatus
CGGTGAGGAAGGAGGAGAACCACTGCATAACAGTGCCTCCCACTCCTAACTCACCGAGACGCCGCAGCATGATACCGTGGTCCACGGTATCAAAAGCCGCTGAGAGGTCCAAAAGCACAAGGACAGAGGAATAACCCCTGTCCCGGGCCCTCCAGAGATCATTTACCAACGTGACCAATGCCGTTTCCGTGCTGTGTCCTGGCCTGAAGCCCGACTGGTATGGGTCTAGATAGTCTGTTTCATCCAGGTGCCGAGGGAACTGCCGCGCAACCACACTCTCAAGTTGATTTGAACCCAGGACTTCCAAACCAAATTCAAGGACCAAAGTATCGTGTCATCCTTACTTTTCTCCCTTGTGGCCCTGACGTTCCTCTGCTGCCATCTGGCCCTTTATTGCCCTGCGGTTTAGAAAGAGAGAGAGAAAAAATCAGTTTGGTAGGGCATTCTTCACAGCCGTTTCCCTCCTTGTGTTGTGGTCCCAACCATCATTCAAAGAGAAGAAGTTCTTCTGGCCTTCTAAATCTCCTTGAATCTGTGGCAAACTTCCAAAACGGTGCTCCCCGGGAGATGAAATTAAGGAGTCACCAGCACTGGTGCCCCAAAATGAGTTTAAAAGACAACACAACCTTAAATCCTTTGGTGCCATTTTGACCAGGTAGACCAAGTGGACCTTCTTCTCCCTGGAAAGACAAAAGATTTCATCTTAAACGTTTCCAAAACAGCAAACCTGAAATCAAATCAAATCTATTCTATTCTATTCTATTCTATTCTATTCTACTGTCTGTTCTACTCTACTCTACTCTACTCTACTCTACTCTACTCTACTCTACTCTACTCTACTCTACTCTACTCCACTCCACTCCATTCTATTTTCTGTTCTACTCTACTCTACTCTACTCTACTCTACTCTATTTTATTCTATTTTCTGTTCTGTTCTACTCTACTCTACTCTACTCTACTCTACTCTACTCTACGCTACTCTATTCTAATTAAAATTAATGCAATCCAGCTTTGTGCAATGGTCAGCGGTAGCTGGAAGCAAATCTGATTACACCTATTGTGTTCTAAAATCAAACTGCTTTTAATTCCTTAAAATGTCGGGATTAAGATTCAACTAATTCTTAATTATTATTATTATTTTAAAAAAGGCTTACTGCAGATCCTGGAAAGCCAGGTAGTCCTTTATGGCCTGGAAATCCTTGGAGACCAGAAGGTCCATTAAAACCTGGAGGTCCTCTTCTCCCTTGGAGACCAAGAGAACCCTGTAGAAGAAAATGGAGCAAGCTGACCTTTCAGATGTGGTCTCTGATCATCATGTTCTCTAAAGAAGAAAACAGGCTATTTGTGTTTTGTTGTTTCTCCAGCCAAAATGAATTCAGTCTTGTACGGGGGTCTTCAAACTCAGCCCTTTTATGCCTGGCTGAGGAATTCTGGGAGTTGAAGTCCATGAGTCATAAAAGGGCCGAGTTTGAAGACCCCTGGTCTTGTAGATTTGTGTCTGGCCTTTCTTGCTGGTTGAAATAGATTTTAAGACTGAAAACTAACACTGGGACGCCTGCTATTACTGCATCTCTCATACATGGCATGATACTCTACCTGTTCACCTTTGCTTCCAGCATCTCCTTTGGCACCTTGTAAGCCTCGGTCCCCCTAAAAAAGGTAGCAAAAGAAGAAAGGACAAAAGCCACAAAAAAGAAAGGACACCTATCGGGACTGACTCTAGATGGAATCGGTCCCTGGTTTTCCAAAATTCAGATTCTCTAAAATCAAATTTTTGAAGACAGGAGATAAGCCAAAACTTTCTAAGCTTTTGAGCATCTTGTTTTTATTTTCCATCAACCTCTTGTAGAAGCAGAAGATTCTCCTGTAAATTAAGGTTCTTTAGATCAATGGGACTAGCTTCCTGACAGTGAGGACAATTAACCAGTGGAACGACTTGCCTCCAGAAGTTGTGGGGGCTCCATCACTGAGTTTTCAAGAAGAGACCGGACAGCCATTTGACCTGTGTTGTATAAGGTGTCCTGCTTGAGTAGGAAGTTGGACTAGAAGACTCCTAGGTCCCTTCCAACTCTGTTATTCTATGTTCCACATTCTATGTTCTCACATCTCCATGCCTTTAGCCATTCCCCTTTTCATAACAAAGTTATAAAAATACAATAATGTACTAATGTAAGGAAGCTGTATCTCCTAGGTGGTTTTGATCACAACTCTCAGTGGTCCATCAAGCTAGCCGTGCTAGCCGGAGCCAGTCATAGCTTATCCTCAGTTATCTCTGGAGGGTTTGAGGACCCTACAACTGTTCTNCCAACCTTAGGAGAGAATGATCTGACCATGACAAGGGCTCAACCACTATCTCCCCTACTGTCAGATCACTCTGCCACTGGCCAGAGACAAAAACTAGATCCAGTGTGTGTCCACCCGTGTGAGTGGGGGTCTGAATTAACTGGGTCAAGTCCAAGGCCGTCATGGAAGCCAAGAACTCCTGAGCTGCCGCCGACGTCTTATAATGTGCAAGGAAAAACAATTGGGATAAGGTTAGATGCAATTGCTTACAACAGTAATGTAAAATAGGAACTCTTGCAGATTGAAGATTAAACTGCTTTTTCTGATTATTGTGATCCTGAACACCCTTGAGGATTGATTGGGAAATTCCTCTAAATATTGTGAGATGAGTGCAAGAGTGATCCAATCTTAGATTATCCTTTCCTTCCACAGCAGCAGTTTTATCCTTTATCCCAATCCTCAATAAAGGCTTTTGGGGGGAGGGTGCAGGAGGTTACATAGGATGAAGAGATTAAATTATTCTATCAGTTTTAAATTCAACTAAATAAGGATCAAGTTAATACACTTCCTAGTTCCATAATAACCACTTAGGATTCACTGCTCAATCCAGACTTCAACTTCATAGAAAAAAATAGCAGAAAGCAATGATAAGACAGACAATTTGGTGTATTGGTTAAGGCATTGAACTAGAAACCAAGAGACTATGAGTTCTAGTCCTGCCTTAAGCACAAAGCCAATTAGGTGACTTTGGATCAGTTACTTTCTCTCAATTTCAGGAGGATAGCCCTGGCAAACCATTTCTGAAAAACCTTGCCAAGAAAACTTGTAGAGACTTGTCCAGGTAGTGTCTAAGAATCAGATATGATCGAACAGAAGAAAAAAAAAACATGCAGAGAGTCTTAAGTTAAGTATTTCCTTAGGCAAGTATAATATCAAATACCTGCACATCATACAGTGTTATCTATTCTATTCAGGTGTCTGTAAACCCCACACACTGACAAAAATAAGGCTGAGAGTCTTCCTTTTTGGTCCACCATGTATTCAGATCTGATTTGGGCTGGCATGATTCCTGGACACAATAAAATCTCCCAAGTTATTTCCTCTTATCTTAAACTATTTATCTAACTATAATTTATTGTGATTCCAGAAGATCTGGCATTTGACTGTTATTGCATTTCCTAAATGGACTTTAGTAATGGATTGCACAGAAATATTACTACTGTACATCATGCACTCTAAAACATACATTGTAATGAGAAAAAATGGTATTGTCTATCCCACTTCTTTCAATATTTTCCAGAATTAGTGAAAGTGTGGATTAATTCATTATACTTACTGATACTCTAGAGCTGGCTCGAACTCTTGCTACAAATTCTCTCTCCTTCTCAGCAGCTTGTCTTTGGACCCGCTGGAAATTTGTAAGTGTTGTGGTGAACTCATTCACTAGTCGATCCTTTTGAATTCTTCTCTGTCGCTGAACAAAGAAGGCAAACAAATAAATCAAAGTAATTTCTCCCCAAACCAGTTCTTTAACTAATCTGCTGAACTTTGGAGAAATTTAATTTTATACAATGTTCAACTATTGGAATTTGACAGGCCTCTACATATAGACTGGCTTCACGTATCATATGATACTGTTATATTACACTATAACGTAATGTGTGTACCCAGCAAAGAATTGTTCTATACAATTCCATGTCTCATTCCAATGGAAATCAAATCCTTTCTTTAAAATGAGTGTCAAACTGGTAAAAATTCAATCACTATGACAAAGTATTCTGCAATCATTTACCCCAATTCTTTTTATGTAGTTTTATAAAGTATATAATTTAAATATGTATGTATTTAATACATATGTTGATTTCAATTCAGTTTCTTCTCCCATCTATCTATCTATCTATCTATCTATCTATCTATCTATCTATCTATCTATCTATCTATCTATCTATCTATCTATCTATCTATCTATCTATCTATCTATCTATCTATCTATCTATCCATCCATCCATCCATCCATCCATCCATCCATCCATCCATCCATTCACCCAGTTTAGATGGTCGCCCAACTCAATGAGTGACTTTAGGTTAAATTAAATAAAAATAAAAATAATTACAAACATTATAAAAGTTAAAACTCAAAGCAGCCAAAAAGCACAGAACCCAAATCATTAATATTTTATACCCATTTGCAATTTTTTAACGTTCATAGAAAAAAATGTGTTCACCTTCATGTACATTCCCAACATACACATTTTCTTACGTTCTTTTTCAAGACTGCATTGCAAAATGTGGGGATATGTGTATATAACTATATTTCAATTAGGGAATATAGAGAAGTGGAGATGAGATTCACATTAAAATGCAACCAAAATAATTTCTTCACCATCATTATTTATGACAAGGTCAACTATTATTATAATATCCCTGGATATTAAAATTATTTTCTTTATAAAGATGCTAAAGTTTTGCACATCAGTGAAATTCCCATAATCCTTTTTGAATGGATTGTATGGAAGTATAAATGTTTAGACATCTAAATGGACATGGGGAGTGCTTTTAAGGGTTGCCAAACCAGTTCAAACAGACATCTATTTTGGGTAATTGTGACCTACCCAAAGATATCCATATTCTAGTAGCTCCTATGCCAAACTACTCAGAATATTTATTAACCACATGTATATTCTGCATTTCCTTTAGAAGTTCAAGGTGGTGTACATGGATATCTCTTCTAATTTTTCCCCCCTGCAACTGTATGGGGTAACTTGGGCAGAGAACTAACTAAAGTCATCAAGAAGAGGACTATCAAATAGATAATTCAACACGGATTTCTTTGGCCCTAGTCCCTCTACTTTAGGTACTACATACTACATCTGGTAGATAGGTAAATAGGAATGCAAGAAATATACAGGAAGTCAGGGTCCCATTGATTTTATAAATCCATTTGATGGGACCACGTAAAAGGACCTTTTCAGTGGTAGCCTCTTCTCTATGGAACATCAAGAGCCCACCCTGTTGTTTTCCCGAAAGAACCTAAAAACATGGTTTTGTCAGTGGACCTGGGGACCATGAATGGAGAAGGAGCCAATCAAGTGATTGATTTGATTGTATTGCTGCTGCCATGGAGGTGAGGGTGGGGTTATAGGAGGTTAGAGGGAGTCATGGTGGCATAATGGTTAGAATGCAGTAATTGACTCTGCTCACTGCCAGGAGTTTGATCCTGATTGGCTCAAAGTTGACTCAGCCTTCCAAGATCAGTAAAATGAGGACCCAGATTGTTGGGGGCAATATGCTGACTCTGTAAAGTGCTTAGAGAGGGCTGCAAAGCACTGTGAAGCAGTAGATAAGTCTAAGTACTATTGCTATTATAGGTTTTTATGTTATGGATTTTTATATGTTGTAAGCTGCCTGGAGTCATCTATGTGTGATTTGGGTGGCCATATAAATTTGTTTTAACTAACTAACTAACTAACTAATTAATTAAATATAATCCTCTGATAAACTGAACATCTGTTTCTAACACATGTGTGCTGGATCAATTTAAATGAAAAAGTATGAATAACTTAACTTCTCCTTTCTCAAAAGACCAGGAGGCTATTTACAGCACAAACAACATGAAACCAAACGTTATGCTATATATCTTTTACATAAACATCCCCCAAGAGAATAGTTATCAAGAGGGATGTGCAAAACATTTCAACCTTCAGCCACCTGTTTTGATCTCAAAATAATACATCCATATTTCAAGCATTTTAGTCCAATCTCACATCTCTTCTTGATGTGAAGATTTTTCCCCTAGCCTAGTCAAATCAGTAGTTGGCAATTGCCCTACTGCTATTAATTTAGAGAGGGCAGGATGAGGTGGGAGAGAATATGGTGAAGAAAGCAGTGGGTTAAACACATACCAAGAGAAAATGAAACTGCTTAGAGAAGAGTGTCTGCCAGGCAAATTATTGCTCTTTTGAAAAGATTCTATGCTATAGTAGAGAACTTAAGTGTGTATTCAGATAATGAGATTGTTTTCTTGGCTGTTATTCTTCAAGTTAAGAAACAGTATCAGATTACACATACCCCAATTCATTTACATGCTCAAACAAAAACTTCCCTTATAATATCACAATAAAGTTTGTGGGGGGGGGGGAACATGCCAAACTTTCTATCTGATCTTAGTGGGATAACATGGCTATTACAAACAAAAGGATGCTGCATTTTTAGGAACACTTTTACGGAAACTTCTCACAGAAATTTTGTTTTTAAAAAAGTACATTTTGTGCATATCTGCCTGGTTTGTCTGTCTGCAGTAAAGGAGAAGTAGTAAGTGAAAACAGCTGAGAGGTTAGCTTTTCTGTCCTATTAACATGTCAGCCCAGTAGTTCAGGAATTATTTAAAGAACTTAAAAATATAGTACATCTTTGCTGAAATTAAAATCTCCAGCTCTACCAATAAAAGATTCTAACCTGAACAAACTGCTTTTTCAGTAGGTGACAGCAGACTTGTATTCCCTTGGTTCCTCTGGGGATTTACAGTATTTTAATATTTTACAAACTGTTTTTAAAAATACTCTAGATTCACCAATGTTCCAGCAACATTGTCCAGTAGCAGTCAGCATGGACTGCCATTTCACCTTCTTTTGCAGCCTTTATCCTAAATTTCATTGTTATCTCTGAAAGAATTTCAAGATTTATCATATCAGAACATAGCCAATTAAAAGAAATTGATGGAACCTTTCAATTTGGGTGTTTTATCCTAAACGTGAAACAAGATGTGTTTTTTATTTGGTGTGTTTCCTATCTACTATCAAGAATTGGAATTCAGGAATTTGGAGGGATGTCACCAGATATGGAAAAGCTGCTGTTTCAGAAATTTGGACTAAGTCCACAGAATTTGGGGTTTCTTTAATCTTTATCCTTTATCTCTCTTGTTTAACACACATGCCGAGTAGTACTCACCAAGCAAAGAAGAGGCAACTTTTAAAAACAGAGTTGTCCTGGATTTTTTTAATTCACCAAGATAGCAACCTAGTCAATGGCTATGTTATGCTATGCTATGTTATGCTATGATATGAAGATAGTTCTAAATATTTGTTATAGTTTTATCATTAGACTCCTATATTCCAAATGTAACCATTGACAGTCACATAATTGCATATTCTAAAAAAACAGCAATCAATCATCAATAGGATGATTGCATAATTTTACAATCTGTGCTGTTACAATGATTATAATCGGCAGGCCAACCTATAATCCAAACAGTTCAGAAATATCTAGCTTTTTAACTGTGACAAATACACCAACTTCTTTTAGTATGTTTTCCTGTATTTGCCTCAGGAATCAATGCTTGCAAGCACATATCACAGAATTGGAAGAATAACAAAACTTTATAAAAAAAACCAAACTTTTTATACAAACACTACATTCATATACCTGCTCACTTATTGAAGGCAGAGATCCAAATTCTTTTATGTATTTGTCTGTCTCTTTCGCAAGTTGATTTGTATATTGCTGCTTTTGTTGCCTAAGAGAGAAAGTTACAGGTGACTTACTGGCTTACTTTACAAACATTACTGTATCACTATCAACTGTCTTTAAGATAAACCTTTGGGAAAGAGATGTTTATTATTGAATGTGTCCAAAATAACTCCTGGCTTTAGTTCAATGCAAACCAAAAGCAAAGAATTGAATAGCGCTGAAGCAGATTTCATTTCATAAAAAGAATAGTTATTGATCAAAATTGGTGACATAAAATCTACAAAAGAAATTTAGTATTTATACATAAAGAGGCTCACAAAATCTTCACTTTGAATTTATTGCAGTTTGACTGCAACATTCAATGATAAATGTCAAAGGTAGCAAACGTGTAGTTCAAACTTTCTGAATCAATTTGATGGCTTTTATTAGCTCAATGATGGGGGGGGGAGGTTGTTTCCATCTGGGTGTCTGGCAATGCCAACAATATACTTGATGTATTAACATGTCAATAAACAGATAAATGTTCGCTCCCTCTCTCTCTTTCATTTTGTTCTCAAATGTTTTCAAGATGCTAAGCACTTTGATAAGATCCCAGCATTTATTGAGAAGTTATCTACAATGCAACCAAATGAAAGGTCATCTCATGAAGCACTTACAGCTGTTGCCGCAATTCATGTGTGTCTTGTGGGGTTCCAAGTTGATTCAGTATTCTTTGTATTTCTGCAGCTGTTTGGGATGGAGTGGGGAAGAAGAAGAAGAGATTTTGTAAGTGATACAGTTCCACCAAAACGTCATGCATCCCTAATTGAAAATTCAGAAATACATACCAGTTAACAGGGTTGGAGAAGATCCAATTCAACACAACTACTGTAATATACATGCACACTGTATAAGATAGATCATAGTATATCTGAACCAGTGAAAGCTGAACCCTCTCCAACCACATTTTAAAAACCTTTTAGCATTTTAAGTAGAATTGATGCTACACAAATACCTGTAGTGCTTAAGAAAAATGCTTACTTGATAGCAGTAATTTCATATCTTCAATCTTATGTTAAGAGAACAAGAAACGTAGATCAAAACAGATCAAGCAGAAGAGCCTAAATCCCTAACAAGGTGCAGGTGATTCCTTTCTGTATCATTTCAGGCAATGAATATACTACAGTTGTGACGAATACTGGCACATAAAGATTTTGAATCTAGCTTTTAACCCTCTAAAATGTAAAGAGATTACTTATAATTTAGTAAAAAGAAAGAAGGATTGTATGTGGGGCTGATCTGTTGTTGTAATTAGGAATCCTATTTTAAAAATTCCAACACCTTCACCCATATGTACATAAATTATGGGATATGCTCACTAGAATTAACCCTTTACATATACATCAATTGGCACATGAAATCAAGAATGAAAAGATTTGCATTTTGTAATCACGGATATAAATGGGGTGGTTAAGTTGAAAGGACACATGTATCAATTGTTAGGTAATCTTTTTACTTTTGAATTTAGACTTCACTTTTCCAGACCTAAAATTGGTGTAGTCCTCCCCAAACTGATGCCCACCATTTGTGTTAAACTTGAACACTTTTAACTAGACAGGTACACTGAAGGCAGAGGGAACCAGAATAAAATTACTCAAGAATTCAACATAGTTAACACACATCCAGGAAAATTAATATGAATCAGAGCATCATGCCAAACCATAGAATATTTGATATGCAGGGGGTGGAGGGAATGCTGTCGAAAGTATCCTAGGTTTGTGAAACTATATTAACCATAGTTTTTGCTATGGTTAAAGTCAAATTTAACAGGATTTTACTAATTCACATTGAAAAAGATTGGGGTTTTTTTTTTTAAAAAAAACCCTCAGCTTTAAAGCATTTTTTAAATTTTTAAATTTATTATTTATTATTAAATTTATTTGCCACCCATCTTGCAGTTCGAGATGACAAATAAAAAAGAAGGTAAAGAACAAAATTTAAGACTGCTACATATATACCAGAATGTTTTAAACTAATTCTTAAGAGTTCCCAGAGATCATGGTAGAGAAAATATATAAAAATGATTTGTAGAATTATTGAAAATCGTTGAAATGCATAAACTGACATACTGGCTTTTAAGATTATCATTCAGAATTAACTTATCTTTGAAAGATGTTACATTTACTTAATTAATTGCGCATATTAAATGTGGTCTGAATTGGTTTATAGATCACTAGGACGTTTTATGAGTGATTGCCACCTGCTGGCCATTTTTCATCAGCCTTAGAGATTAATTCCATGTCAAAATTCACCAAAGAAATATAAACTTCTATTAAAATGAATTCAGAGCAATTTTTTTTAAAAAAAATAAAAATTAGGCTAAGTTACAAGGAAACATTCTATTTGTTAGTTTGGCAGTCTCTTTGTTGATGTGAACCAACAGGTGCCAGTATCTAGCTCTAGCTAACCTTGTCTAGGCTCAAAAGCTAAGTAGGTTAGAGCTTGATTAGCATTTGGATGGGAGATCTCCAGGTAATATCAGCAGTGGAGGCGAAGCTGGAACATCCAGATGGCAATGGCAAACTACTTCCCAGATGTTGCCAAGAAAACAAGGATGCCAAGAGTAGAGCTTGACTTGAAGGAGATGTTATCATTTATTCATGCAGTAGATTGATTGAAAATGTGGCGTTAATTAATTACAGTGAATCTAGTTAAGGTTGACTGAAAGCTAGCTTCTTAAAAAAATAAATTATAAACTATATTCTTACACCTCTCCTTTCCTCTCCATGACTTCTACTGTGTAATGTTAGCATTTGAGGTACTGGATGGGCCATTAAAATGGAGAAAACTCAGCAAGCCAATTATGTTTTTATTGATTAAAAAAATTAAAAGAACTATGCTGCTTTAGAACCAGGTGGGCAGCCTGCTATGGTCCAAATATCTTGAACCAACTCCATCATATCAAATTAGCAGGGCCAATGGCTAGAGAATGAGTCTGAAGCAAAAGCCACTGCTGCTTACAAGATATGATCAAGGCATCACCTAGTGTAGGACTTGTCTCAATATACCAAAGTACATCAAGAAGAATATAGAAAGAAAAGTGGACTGGTGGAAGTGTTCAGCTTTACTGTAAATGACGCCGATTGTTTAAAACCATGTCTTCCTAGGACTAGAATGGCTTGACACATGCACTGATAACATATTTGGCAAGAAGAGAAAGTGCTGCTACTCATCCTTATGAGACTCAAGGAGCAAAAATATTATTGATCAGCACGTAACTATGAGGGTGGAAGTCCTTAAAAGTCAAACTAAAAACGGTTGCTCCATAGATGTTTCCATAGATGTTTCTCCTACAGATAAAACTGAAAAAAACTTCTAATGAATGATGGCTTTTACATTGATGACATATAAAACAACTCTGAATTGTCACTATTCCTTAGGTCTGCATTGGGATAAATGGAGAGAAAAAAAAGTATTTCATAATGTTACTTCTAAAAGATGTCAATTATACTCAGAGTCCCAGAAGACTCTGCATTAAAGTTGATCATTATTTTATTCCTGTATTACACAGAAGAGTTATTAACTAAGAAATTGGTAGACCATGAACTGCTAATTAAATTGAAATACGTTTGGGTTTTTTTAGATGGTAATATAGTTATCATTTTATAAAATAAAGTTTCCTGTATTCTGATCTATTTAATAGGTTATTATCAATAGCAATCACCAAATTCACATATTCCATTAATTGCACTAATGTAGTGAATAGTTGCCTGGGTTGTCAAAACACTAAGCTATAAACCATAGTTCACAAACCACAGGGATTAAAGTTTACAACACCCTCAGTCAATGTTAAATAAACCACATTATGATTCATCAAGATACGTGAACCTAATCAATATGTTGATCTTTATTTTGTAAAATAAGAATATTTTAGTACATCAGATTACCACCAGGAGATAAAAGGCCCAAGGAATAGAACTACGTAAAGTAGCATTCTATAATGGTATGTGGGAAAGACCTTGAATTATGGAGTAAAGAGATGCTGCCAAGGGAACGCTCAGATAAGAGACAGCATAGTCCAGAGATGAACAAGGGGCAGAGTAAGAGGCTCAGAAGGGACCCTCCTTAGTTTCTCAGGCTATAAAGATAGCAGGAGAGTTATACTTTAAGATTCTGTTAATGTACCCTTACAAAAGTAGCTCATCTGTTCATTATTTCCTGTCTTGTTTGCCTCCTTAATTTTACTGCTTTCTTCTTTCCTAATGAAATTCGGTAGCCATCTGGCCACCTCATTCCAGAAAACTTATGAAGCAGAGGAGGCAATGCTATGGATCCCATCAGTCCGATTATTCCGGCTGACGGGGTCCAGGAGGAGGGCTTTCTCTGCTATTGCTCCTACCCTCTGGAACATCTTGCTCCTTGATATGAGGTTGGCCCCAATCCTCCTATCTTTTTGTAAGGGCCTAAAGACGTGGCTATGCCAGTCGGCTTGTGGCCCTAGTGGGGGAACAGCGTAATGGAGGTGGTTGATTGAGTAATAACAGATCCCACCCCCTTCCGCCCCTGCCCTCCTCATGTGTCCTTGTTTTAATGTCTTTTTATATTTTAACTGTATATGAAACTGTAAGCCACCTAGAGTTACCCTATGGTAAAATGGGAGGTCAATAAATTTTATAAATAAATAAGTAAATAAAAATAAGTCTATATATAGTTTAAGAGCAGATTTTTTGTAGTACTTTTATTACCTGAAAATTGTAAAAATTAGAGTATTTTTATGACCAGAAATACAATATAGAAGCTTTACATTATATAATATCAATCACAACTCCCTTGCCAGCTACACAGGAGGAAAGTATCACATGTATAAAATAATTATTCAATTAAGGGGAATCAATTATACCATCCATATTGCTTCATCTTAAACACAAATGAACCATAGTTTTGCAGTTCCGTTAATTCATGTAGATTTTTTAAAGATAAATTCCTAGTGTCAATTCCATGGTGAGTGTTCCAGGATTCTTGAAGGATACTAAACTGAATTTTGCTCAATTTAGAATGATTCAGAAGTTAATAAATCACAGTACTAAGGTTACATATAGAACTGTGTCAACAGCATAATCTAATTGCCTTTGTTTATCCTCCTATCATTCTTACTCAAGGACTTTTCCAATTTTGGAGTTCTGAAGCTGAAAAAGGAAAGAATTCAAATGTTGAATAGTGGGGGGGAGGACTGTTAGTGGCTAGTTCATACATTGTTCTATTATATTTTTAATTAAAAAGATCCAAATGATCAGTATTTGTCAGATTTATGTTAACCCGATATCATTCTATGTCCCTCAGTCAGAGAAGAACATTCTCTTGCCTTCCAGATGTTTTAACTCCTGGATGTTGCAACTTCCACTATTCCTAATCGTAGGCAATGCTGGCTGATCACAAATGAGTAGATTACTAAGACACTACATGTCCTATAATTTCTCAAAGCTACTGTCATGTAACAATGCCTTCCTTTCATATATTATTACCATAAAAGCTGCTTATCACTGCAAACTCTCTCACAATGATGAAATATATGGTGGAGCCTGTGAAATAGTGTTGATGTTGGATTTTGATGCTTGTTTATAGTTTTATCCTGACTTCCAATCATATATTTGTTCTTACGCTGTTTGGATAGCAAACAACAATTTAAAAATGCAACCTAGAGTCATGACAATGAGATGGATTGCCTTACAAACCTAAATAAATATATATATGATAGTCTAGTAGTGCAAACTGGTGTGTTACAGATATTTTGAACTATAGCTTCTACATGACGGGTCAGTGGGAGCCATAATTCAAAATGTCAGAACTAACTTGCTTTTTCAGTGGAAAGGATCTTTGTGTAACTTGTCTTCTGTCTACAATTTCACCACACATAAAACAACAAATCTCCAAGCAGTTTGGATGTTATTTGCATGTGAAATAAGAATGAGTTACATTGGTAAATGTTTACATGTCTATGTATGAAAACAAATGGGGCAACTGTGATTTAAATAAAATGTGGTTAAAGGCAAAAGAGGAAGTAGAGCAAATCAATCTTTTAGCAAATACTTTTAAATATATACAGGTAGTTCTCTGCTTACAACAGTTCGTTTTGTGACTTTCGAAGTTTCAATGGCACCGAAACAAGTGACTGTTTATGACTGTTTTTCACACTTATGACCTTTGCAGCATCCCCGTGGTCACATGATCAAAATTCACACACCTGGCAGCTGACATGTATTTATGATGGTTACAGTGTCCCAGGGTCATTTTGCAACTTTCCGACAAGCAAAGTCAATGGGGAAGCCCGATTCACTTAACAACTGTGTTACTAACTTAATAACGGCAATGATTCACTTAACAAATCTGGCAAGGAAGTTCGTGAAATGAGGCAAAACTCACTTAACAGCTGTCTTGCTTAGCAACAGAAATTTTAGGCTCAATTTTGGTCGTACGTTGAAGATTAGTTCTATAAAACTGTATTAAAACTGCTATTGTTTCTAGCACGTAATGTCAACCACTACATAGAACCATGGAACAATGGTTTTTTTTGTAGCTTTACACTATTTGTTTGTATCAATGCACACATATAAATCTCTGGAACAAGCAACACTGGAGGTGTGACATCTCTTCATGGCCCTCCTAGCATATTGATGGGTTCCTAAACCTTGAGACTTTTGACTTTAGCACGATCATTTTAGAATGGAGAAATAAAATAGTTAGAACTAAATTATTCACACACCACAAATGCTTTTTCTTTTAGAAAGGTGGCATCTATGGGAGGAATTTCTTTAGTCCATCCTTTTTGTTAGCATGCTACAGTTCTAAATTGTTTTTGTTTTATCTGAAATAATATTTATAGATCACATAAATATTATGTGTTAGAGTGTGTCCGGGGAGGCTGCAATGCTTCTCTGAATTCAATGTGGGACAATCAGAACAGACTTTGCACAAATTAATGGACACAAATTTGACACCAGGATTCAAAACCAGGACAAAGTTAATATCAGAGCTTTTCAACTTTCCAGGACTAACTTTTCACTATTTTGGAAAATAGGGCTTTAACTCTACTATTGAGCAAGAGGTTACTGACTCACACATCAAAATTTCAGAAGGTCTCAAGAAATACAATGGGTTTTTAACACAATATGATTAATTGATAAAATCCTGGTCCCATCTTTCCCTCTCTTCCCTCACTGAAATTTAAGTCCTAGATCAGTCCAGTCAATCCACTCACAAAAGTATATGCCATGTAATAAAAGGTGTTAATTGGAAAACGTGTTACTAGACTTTTTGATTTGATAGAGTAAGCAGTTATATATACATGTACGGATGCTGCATATCTCTCTATAAATGCTTTCATACAGATTAGATGAAGAAGATAGAACTTATTAACATATGTGAGCTATAACTCCGAAGTGTAGTTATAGAAAATGTTTGCATTTTGAGAAACCCATTAAACTTGGGACCTACTTCACAAAGAGACGTTCTAAAAATGCTTCATTGTGTATATATTGTGTAGGTTCAGCAAGTCCTGTTCCTAGCCTGAATCCAAAGCTCCACTTCTACTAGGGGAGATATTCCTGTTTATAGAATTCCCTGTAGCACCTCCAAAATTAATTCTGAAAAGATTTACAATCCAATGAACTTCCTCATATTCTCCTGAAAGCTTGTCAGAAAAAAAAGCAGAAGGTTCAGTTCTGTTTTGGACTATCTGCAATTTATCATGCCAACTGAATTTTAAACTGGTTGATTATAGTAAGTGATCACAAATCAGATTCATAAATTGTGGTTGAAGTTTAGTTATATCCACCAACTAAACAAACTATCATTTATCTGGCTTCAAATGACTTGGTGAGCTATGATTAATTTTAGCCTGTAGTGAAGGCTTTCCAACATCTCTGTGGCCACACAGGAGAAGGAAGGACGAATTTATAATCTTGGGAGCAAGCTAGTCTTAATCTCATAATAAAAAAGCAATTGTTTTTGTTCAATATGCCATCCAGTTCAGTCCATTCTTGGTTTGCTCTCTCTTACTATTCATGAAAGTGCCATTGTTCAGCTTGTTATTCATATGCATAATAAGCCTGCAATAATTTTAGAAAGGAATTAATGAGCATTCACTAAAATTATTCATAGGTTTGGAAATCTAGGATAGCAACATGGCTGAATGCCAATCTTTAACAGGAAAAGAAACAAGGGTATTCAAATAGAAAGGATTTTTTTTTGTATGTGGCATAACACAGATGATTAAAAAAAACACCCAAGTTTGTATAGATTTTTAAATAGGGACATTGTTTCATTAGAAATTGTGTCTATTCAAAGGATGATGTGAAACAAAGCAGTGCCTTTAGCAAAGCCAAGCAGTCATTTAGCATGGGATTTCAAAAACTATAATATCAAACAACTCTGACAGTTTTCCTACTCCTGTTGCACATTAAACCAATCAGATTTATGTTTCTGGAAATTTTGGGATTTTCCAAGATGTATCCCTCTTCTATTTGAATGGTGTTATGCTGGTAATGTAAGGAGTCCCATTTTTAAAAAGGAGATATGTCTAAATAAAAAAAATGTTACAACTATTGTAACATTGAATATATAGATTTATTTATGAGTTCACAAAAGAGGATCTTTGTTATCCAAAAGTTGAACTGTAATTTTACACAGAAATATATCAGTATTAAGTTGTCAAGCCCAAAACCAAGAATGACACATGGTGATTCTCCCAAGCTGAGTTCTTTATGGTTTTTATTTCTATAGACAAAGTCTTGACAGACTGAGGATTGTACCATTTGGACCTGCAATATACTCTGTGAACTCTCTGGGGTGGGGAGGCTGTCTTCGCCCTTTTTTCCTCACACATGACATCCGGGCTGAGTTGCCTCTTACTCTTCCTGGGACTCCACCTCCTTACTAGATCTAATCACAAAGCTATATATATAATAATGTTAAGCCTGAGATGCTGAAAAGAACGTATCGTAAAAATTACCAGGTCCTCATAAAAAGTAGTTATCAATCATCAAATCTGGTTGAGTATTTCCCTACTGGAAGACAATCCACATTTTGAAAATTATATGCTAGAATCCACTGGAGTTGGGTGATAATAATAGTAATAACAGAGAGGTGGGTACAAAACAGAAAATATACTTTGTGCTTCAGTTGTTTGGACAATTTTAGGGTTTTTAGGTGGTGTTTGGTCTAGACCAGGGGTAGGCAATCTTGGGTCTTTTATGACTCGTGGACTTCAACTCCCAGAATTCCTGAGCCAGCATGGCTCAGCTTGGAAACCTCTCCCTTTCCCCTCAGCATAGCTGGCTCAGGAATTCTGGGAGTTGAAGTCCATGAGTCATAAAAGAGCCAAGGTTGCCTACCCTTGGTCTAGATAAACCAAAATGGAGAGCATTTTCTCCTGACCTCTTCTAATTGCCACACGCTGCTATTGGTGGTCTTACCTCTTCTACATTATCACTCATCACAATACACTTCTGCCTGGATCTGGTTTTCTTCAGACTGGGTAGAAAGAGCAATTGAAACTGACTGTTTTGGGCACATCCCTAATATAATAACGCTTGGGCTATTATGGTACTTAAAAGCAAATTGAATCAACAATTAGCACAAACACCAACACATTTCTGTAGAAATCTAATTCACATACTTATGAAACTTTACAGCTATAACATTGTCCAAAAATTATATATTTTCTGTTGTTGTAAAATTCTGGGCATGCATTCATACAATTGTTGAAAAGCCAAATGCACTCAACAAATAAAACTGTGCATTGCTAATTTTCTTTAGGTTTTGGGGGACAAAAATATAAATCTTTTATTGATACCTTTTATCACAAGCATTTAACCAAGTAATATGAAGTATAAACATTCTTGCAATAATTCTATTTTAACAAGAGCTTTGCTTTTTCTATTTTTATATGTGAATACCAGTCTTGAATTAGCATCTCACCATCATTTAAAACAGCAAAACTAATTTCTGCTTCTATTCCCCCCCCAGAAGGTTTAATAACAGGTAATAAAGAGAGGGAATTGAATGGCATGCATTTAAGTTCTAAGTGGAGAATAATCTTTCCAGGCCAATTTTGTCCTCTGTAGTTTTCTTAGCATAAAAACATTAGGCAAGGTAAATTCACTCTTAATTTCTCACCACTCAGAATATATACTTTAGATAAGACTATCAAGAGGTTTAATTAATAGCTAGTGCCAAACATTTACCACACAACAGGCACAAAATATTGCTGCCCAACTAATAAAGTCAAGAATTACAAAAATGAGAGCATGCTAGGTACTTGTGGACATTTAAAATCTCTTTTAAATGAAGTTTCTAAATTTGCATCTCTGCCCAAAAAAAATTGTTAATATGAGTAGTTAACTTACTGCATTGTGTGATTTTCTGTATATTAGATGTTATACGTTGGGCCAACTGGTTAGCATCCCCAGCAGTGTTTGCATTATACGCCATGGTGTATTATAATTCCACTAAAGTCATAGAGTTCAGGGACCACTAAGCAACAACACCTGAAAATAAAGAAACACAGTTTAAGGACTTATACACAACGAGGAATTGTGCTTAGTTAACCCACATTAACTAAGTCCTTTCTAAAAAAAGAATTTAATTTGAAAAAAAAAAAGTTAAAATACAAAATTACAGCAAAAGAGAAAAGATGACAGATGGGAACAACAGGGAGAGTTTAAAATTTGACATTAAAAAAAAACCAAAATAAATAAGTTACTTCCAACTCTCTTCAATATCAATACCATTATATAATAAAATGAACTCTTGTTTTAGTTTAACAAAAGATACGAAACTAAAAATATAAAGACAATCAAATAACAGCAACAGTATGCGTCATAATCTCCTAATTTGAATAAAACATATAATCCATATATGCATCATATTTTCATTCAAAAACGCACATTACTAGGTATTTCTATAATAAAAATCTATAATAGGACATCCTCCACTTTCAGATTAGCCAAAATATAAACACTTAAGATAAAAATATTCATATATCAATCCCCAACAATACACATTTCTATAATCAGGACAACCAAATCATTTTTTAAATCAGTAACAGATACACAAATATATATCTGCATAAACAGAATGCCAAATATTAGTGTTGGGTTCCCATGTAAAAATATGGTTCAATACTAGCTGTAACATTTTTAAAGAAATATTAAATTCCCATTTTAGTTATTTTTCACATGATTCTATATGGTTTGTTTTTGGTAGGCTTCCCATTTCTTCTGAAATATTTGCTTTCATTTTGGCATTTGTAACCCTAAGGAGGAATAAAAGCTTAGCAAGGAGAGAGTTCAGGAGAATGAGACATTGAGGACAATTAAGACTTTTGGCAAATCCCAAAAGAATCACACTNTTCTGCCGGAACGCGGCGGAACGGCGTTCCGGCACCTTTTTCCGGGCCGGCCGCACCGGAAATAGCCCCTCCCAAACCGGAAGTAGCCCCTCCCACATTTTACTTGCATCTTTTTTCTAAAGGGGCGGTCCTAGGGTTTGATGGGGGCGTGGCCAGGTTTGAGTTCCGCCACCTTTTCGCTGAGAAAAAAAGCCCTGATCACACTAATAGATAAGGACAGCTAGATGGGGAAGGAAGACACAACTCTGAAAAACTGTCTATGCAGAGAAGACCCACACATTTCTATACAAAGATGCACTTGAACAAATACATATCTAATACAGATTGAACTTATCAAAAAGAGATCCAATCTAGAACTAAGAAGAAATTTTCTCGCAGTGCCTCCAGAAGTTGTGGGTGCTTATCACTGGAGACTTTTAAGAAGAGATTGGATAGCCATTTGTCTGGAATGATATAAGGCAGTGATGGCGAACCTTTTAGAGACCGAGCGCCCAAAAACCGCTGCCACCCCCACCACGCTCCACAGGGCCACCCAATGCCTCTACCGCCCGCCGCAGACCGCCCAGCAGCACCATGCTGGCCACACCCTCTGCCCACGCCCTGCATCATCTGCGCGCAGTGGGGCGTGAGGGTGGAGTCTTGTCCCCACTGCCCGGCTGCCATGTCCTTGGCTGTGCTGCTCCATGCGGGCCAGGCCTGGGGGTGACTCTCCTCTGGGGGGGCTGCTGGTAAGGAGGAGCTGCAGGGTAAGCGGGGCTGGGGCAATGGTGCGTGTGCCCACAGAGAGGGCTCTGAGTGCTGCCTCTGGCACGTGTGCCATAGGTTCACCACCACTGATATAAGGTCTCCTGCTTGAATAGGGGGTTGTACTAGAAAACTTCCAAGATCCCACCCAACTCTGTTATTCTGTATTCTACATCAATGTTCCCCAAACTGTTTATCTTCCAGGTTCACTGAATTATATAACGTTCAGATATCATGAAGGATAAAAAAGAAGAGAATTGTTTTTGCCAATTTCAAGAAGGTTTATCTCTGCAAACTTACCAGTTTGGTGACTGTAAAAAGCTTTACTAAAATCTATTTGTCAGATGTAGTTTTTTTTTAAAATGAAAATATGTCAAGAAGTAGCTGAGATACTTCTAAGAAAGCATAAGACGGATGATCAGAATTAAGTAGCCTTCCACCCAATTTCAAAAAAACATAGCAGAAGCCACAATAGAGATACGAGCTGCCGTTTTTCAAACCTATTTTTAAGTTATTTTTCAATTCCTTTTACTACAATGCCATCTTTGCACATGGTAGTATTTCCTCTTTCTCTGCTTTCAGTCTTTAGCAATTTCTGCAGAATTGGCTTATGGAGATAAAAGAAGTTTTCCACAGACTTATTGAACTCATTAGATCAAGGTTTCCTTCATCCTAGTGCAGGGGTCCTCAAACTTGGCCACTTTAAGACTTGTGGACTTCAACTCCAAGAATTCCCCAGCCAGCATGTCTTAAAGTGGCCAAGTTTGAGGACCCCTGTCCTAGTGTATAAGGTATTAATCTCAAAAAATCAGCAGGTCTTCTTTAAAAACACAAAATATTTTTTCCTGAAATAAAACCAACCACCACCATCCTATCATCCCATTTCCTTTTGGGATAAGCAACATATAGTAAGGTGAAGAAATGAAAACATATACATATAGCAAACATGTGGTATATAGAAACACCCTTCACTGTGCCTCTCTATACCTTTNTATTAATCTCAAAAAATCAGCAGGTCTTCTTTAAAAACACAAAATATTTTTTCCTGAAATAAAACCAACCACCACCATCCTATCATCCCATTTCCTTTTGGGATAAGCAACATATAGTAAGGTGAAGAAATGAAAACATATACATATAGCAAACATGTGGTATATAGAAACACCCTTCACTGTGCCTCTCTATACCTTTCTATCTTTGCAGATCACCCTTGTTTCCACTATATCCATTCACCATTTTAATACAATAGGTTTTTTCAGGGCTTTTTTTCTCATAGAACGCCCAGAACGGAGTTCCGGCACCTTTTTTGGATGGAACCAGGTTGTATGACATGTGTGAGTTCTGGCACTTTTTTTTTTTTTTTTTAGAAAAAAAGCACTGGGTTTTTTCCTTTCCATCTTTGGACTTCCCATCTCTATCATTTTCAAGAACTCAAAAAAAATTCAGCTTTCCCAGTCTCCCTCTCCCTCTCCAACAACTAGGTACTTCTTCCCTTTATTTGTTATGAGAGTTAATCATTCATTCAGTTTCCTTGAACAAACCACTTCTATACTGGTCACTCCACAATCATTCAGCTCCCATTCATTCTTGATCTACTTCTGGTTTTACTACTCCGTTCTTAAGTGCACTCAATTTACCTCTACATTTCTCCTGACGTGCTCCACTGCTCCTTTCATTTAACAAAAGAAGCAGAAGTATGCTCTCTTAGGCCTATTTGCATTTATTTTGACATTCATTCCTCACCAGGGATCACACACTTGATTGTATGCCATTAAATCAGTTTTGAATCTTAAGTGACCACGTAGATTTCCTCCATGATGGATCACTTGTATGTCTTACAACAGGGGTCTTCAAACTTGGCTCTTTTATGACTTGTGGACTTCAACTCCCAGAATTCCTCAGCAAGCATGCCTTTTTCTCCTATTCAGAAAACATTCTACCAATATACAAAATGCATGGGCCTGCTCTAGTAATTTGCCATTTAGAATAAAATAGAATATTCTTTATTGGCCAAGTGTGATTGGACATGCAGGGAATTTGTCTCTGGTGCATAAGCTCTCAGTGTACATACAAGCAACAAGTGATAAATCATAATCATCATAAAATACATTTTATGCATAGCTATACAGTTTTCCCTGTCATAGCAAACTGCCTTGCCTTCTTGATAAATTCATTTTCAGATCTATATGCTTCTTGGCATCATGCAAGCTAACATATGTTGCAAATTATTCACGATCTAGCCAACAATATTGCACCAATTGTAAACATGAACATTACACACTCACATGCACACCCAGTCCCCTTCTAAAATCACTACATCCTTTATACTTAATTCATATTATTATTATTATTATTATTATTATTATTATTATTATTATTATTATTATTATTATTATTATTATTATTATTATTATTATTATAAATACATTAAACAACCATGATGATCTTTCCTTCCTGTTGACTGTTGAACCATCTTCAAGTTCTACATTTATTTTCACTTGCTTTACTTCCATATAGTCTTTCACTTGCTTTACTTCCATATAGTCTTTCACTTGCTTTACTTCCATATAGTCTTGTTTTGAATTCATTAACTCACTCCAGTTCCATCTAAAACTTTCCAAAATCTGAAGTTATTCACTTTATTACATGTTTTCTCTAGTTCAACAAATGTGGAGTAAACTTTCTCACGTTGATACATATCTCAGTGCCTAACACCTTATTTCCCAACTGTTGCTCTCTGCCTTTCACTCGGTGAAAGATTGTGGGGAGGCCACTCCCAATATAAACTAGTCCATTGGCAATTCAACTTATAAATCACAATTCAGCACAGAGGCCACGAAATCTAGGACAAAGCATTTCAAATCATCCAAAGAGGTTCTGACTTGATATAATGAAGCTTATAAATTCCTTCTGCAGTTTCCAAGTTTTTGCATTTATCCCAAAATTAGCATAAGGATTCCTTACTAAAGTCTGTATAGTTCTCACTTCTTTGATCTTTGATCATCAGCTGTGTGGGTCTTGATAACATCATAATTCCACCAGATGTCTTCCCAGACACATTTAACAAACTAATCCTCCATATCTTTTGCATTTACTCTTGCTACATTTTCTTCTGTATAGGGGGAACATACTTCTGATCGTCAGACATGAATCCAGTCTTTGCACACCTAAAACAAGTTGCACAGCCATTCTGTAAGCAGCCCATATCTACATTGTAAGGTTTTTTTCAGGTGTACCATGTACACTTGCAACCTGGTGGTTTTCAGCATTTTCATAACACGATATCTTTTCAAATCTGATTAATAATTCTCTCAGAATGAAGACAAAGACAATCAAAGAAAGGAAATCTGGAATAAAAGTAGGCAGTTGTTAAATCCATAAAATCGTGTTTCCAACAGGCTATAATACTGTATGTAACATTCCAGAATTCTCAGAAAAAAAACTCTAATAAGATCACTGGAGCAATTCAGCAAATTACCTGAGTAAAACAAGTGCACTTTAAAAATATTCATTTTAGCTTAATTATTACAAAGAACTCTTCAACTAAATGATTATACAACAACCAGGAGCATCAGAAATATGTTGTTTGCATAGTTAGCTATCCTAAAGCTGGAATTAGGTTCAGATTTTATTTTAGTTAAAAGAAAGCAACTAAGGTATTTTAACTAAGAATAATAGAATTGGGAGGAACATTGGAGATCTTCTAGTCCCTGCTCAAGCAGGAGACTTCACACTATTCCAGACAAATGGCTGTCCAATCTCTTCTTAAAAACTCCAGTGACGGAACACCCACAACCTCTGGAGGCAAGCTGTGTCACTGATATTTTGCTGATGGACTATCTTACAAATATATTGGGAAATTTTAAAGTCATAGATTTATGTTTCAATATTCAGGCCTTTTCTGAACTTAAAGAGAGCTTATAAAGTTCATCTCAACTGGCAAATACACTGGATGGTTGCCTTGCTGAGAATGGAAAGGCAGCTTCCATTAATGGGGGGAGTTGAGATCTTACAGAAGTTTCCCTTTGAAGATTGACAGGAATGTGACATCTTACAGGCCAATATCCCTGTAAGCACTTACATTTTCCATGATACTCTGGATGATATCACCAACCCTCTTCAGAGGTCCTTGCCCAAGAGGAGGATATCTACTACATTTGTGGGCCTCAACTGAAGTCAAATGTAGATGCTACTCCTTGGCTGACATCATACATACCATAGTGTAATGCCATTGTTCATTGATTTGCACTTTGCTAAATAAATTCCAGTTGGCTGATTTGCCCATAACACATGACTCTATAAATCATGCATTATAAACCAGTATGGGCGGATTCACACCAAGCCAAATTCAAACTAACCACATTATAATTTAATATCATTTAATGAAAACAGCCATTGTTTCAAACTGCAAGACTGATTGCACAATCAGCAGAAATTCACATACCTTCCTTGGTGTCCTACTATTATTCAGTGATACTCAAATCAGAATTGCTATCAATCTAAAAAAACATTTAATATTAGTTATACTATTGACGAGATGTGTGTAAACAGCAATGTACACATTTTCAACATAGGGGTTTATTCAAATAACTAGTTGAGATGCCAAACTGACTAAGCCTTGATCTTGAAAAATACTTAAGTACTTACCTAAATATTTTGCAAACATTCCTTCAATTTCAAAAAGCATCTCAGCAAAAATGAGCTGAAATTTCTCTTCCACTCAGATTAAAAAAACAAAAACAAAAAGCCCTCAAAAGACTACAAACTAAAAGAGCGTAAAATCATATGGAGGATGATTACCTGCACCTTTTCTAACCTGTTTTTCTACTTAGGAAGCTATGAGCAATTCTTCTGGTCAATCCAGCATTCATTTCCCACACAGGGAGGATGCTGTTCAGCCCTTCGAGCAATTAGCACTGAGAAACCTACTACTTCTGATCCTAGGTTTAAGATGCATTCATTACTACTATTTATATATATTATACTATATATAATACACACACACACATACACACATATATATATATATATGTCTCTAATTACGTTAAAAATTCAAATCCTGGGTAAAGCCATGCAGTAAAAAACAAATAAATACGAGCACCAGGATAATATCAAACTAGAAATTGTTTAATAAAAATGCTGAGTTTTCGTCGGCCAGCACTGCCGACATCATCAGAGCAGTCAATGGGAGTCCCCTTTTTATGATATACTGTATATATATGTATACATACACACACACAAACATATATAGGCATATTTATACATATGCTTATACACTCTGCCTTATTGTTAAAGCAAAACAAACACTAACAAGATACACTGAAAACAAAGGCTTATTAAGTTTGTCAAGCTAGTTTAGGAGCTATTGACCACCTTCTACCATGATTTTGTTTAATCTCCTCTTAAAACAATATAAGGCTTCCAACACCACAGCATTTTCCCCCCAAAACACAACAAGGGTTAAGTTAATCATGGGTCACATGATTATAAATTTATAATAGGGGCTGGGCTTGCATATCATAAATACAGTTGGGTTCAAATGCATTGGTGTTCCAATATGTCAAATAACTCCAATTATTAATTTTAAATCTGTGAATTAATAAGTGAACTAGAGGGTTTTTTTCCCCTCTAAGAACTCTTTCATCCAGCAGCCTCTTCCCTCATTTTCTAACCTTCTTCCCATTGACAGGTGTGCACATTAACTCTCAAGAGAGAATCACTGCAGACTTTCCCAATCACCCTGTTTTGGGTAGGGATAGAAGAGGCAGAACGAGGATGTCAAACTTGATTCTTTGCAGTCCAGACTGGAAACAGTTAATTCCAAGGAAGAACCAAATAGTCTGATTAATAGTATTCTTGGAAAGATTAAAGTTACAATACAAGAATACCAGTGAGTACTCTACATTCAGAGGAGATACCTATATATAAACAATTTAAAACAGAATTATTCTGTTTCCTACTAGTAGTCTTGCCTCTTTAAGGCAATCAGCATCTGTTATCTGACTTAGTAACTAATTATCAATGTGAAAAATAATGGCAGGGAGGGTAAAAGATATCTATCTCATTTCTTTCACCATCCTCCAATTGCATAGTTCTTTGTCCTTCCAAGCCACACTTTTCCAAACAAGGTTCATTTAACATGTTATGTGGTGATATGGTTTGTGAACCCAGGCAACTGCAATTAACCAGGGTTAAACAAACCAAAAGCCCTACCTACATATGACAGGGTAGCTGTATTGAACTAAGAGGAGTCTGGTTCACTTAAAATTGAGGCGTGCTGGCCTTTTCACGGTTGATTGATCATGTGGCATTGATCATGTGCCATCATGAGTGTTTCCCACTCCTGGGAAAATCACATAAATTGAGCTAGATTTTCTCCATTTCTTTGGCCTTTTCATACCAACAATGTACTCCATAGCAAACTTCTATAAGTTTGCAAGCAGCAGCAGAGACTTTAGCAGCAGTGGCAACCTACAAGAACGCAGACTCCCGCGTAATACCCATGCACGGATTTATGTTTTCGCACACGCTTAATGCTGTTTTCCCTTCCTCCGAAGGCTTTTAACCCATAAAGAGCCACATTTTCTCTACATTATCACCATCACATGACTGCTCCACCCAGAGAAACGAGGCGCTGACAAAAGCCAGAAAGGAACGGGCGATTTTGCCCTGGCCTGGCGGTCAACCACATGGGCCCCCACACTTCTCAGGCACCCGCACCCCGCAATTAATTCCCTTCGCTCCTCGCCTCCCAGGGATGCTGCAAACAAAACAAAACAAAACACGTCTCGGTAGCGCAGAGCCGTCGGGGGCAGAACTGGCTCTCCCGTCCAAGCAGGAAGGGAGGCGGAATTCCACAGCACCGGGAAGAAATCGAGGGCAGGAAAAACCGAGGAAGGCCGGGCAGAGACTTCGCCCGCTGGTAGGATAACCCCGAGAGGAAAGCGCAGGAGCCAAACGTATCCAAGGAGGAGGAGGAGGAGGAGAGGGAGCAGGATATGCAAAGCGCGGGGGCTACTTGAGGAAGGAGGACTGCGGGCTCAGACTAACCTCGAGCTCCCCCAATGTAGGGGGAAATGCGGAACTACCGGCCAGCGCAAGCAGCCTCGGTGTTCAGCTGGAAAACTGGGCCCAGCGGAGTCTTCGCCTATCTTGCCTTTCCCCCCCCCCTCCAAAGAGAGGGCACCCCCGCCTCTCCTGCTCCCTTCTCCCCACCATCCTTCCCTCGGGATTGCAGTAGTTCTGCACCGGGGCGGTGGCCGCCTATGCTACGCCACGCACACAACCCGCGTGGGAATGGAGGTGGGGGCAGCAGAAGCAGGATACCCCCCCCTCCTCCTCTCAATCCGGCTGCACTAGTCGCCTCTTACCCCAAAGCCCGCAGCTTCGTGTCCCTGGGACGGGTGGGGTGGGGTGGGGTGGGGAGAGATGAAGATGAAGCCAGCTGTCCCGGTTCCGGACTTGGATCGTCCGAGCGCTCAGCTGATCCGACACGGTGACGGCCACTCCCCTCAACCCAGCCCAGTTACTGCAGCAGCAGCAGCAGCAGCAGCAGCAGCAGCATTCCCGGAAAAGGAGGAGATGGAAGCGATGCAGGCCCCGCCTTTTTCTTTTCTTTTCTTTTCTTTTCTTTTTTTCTCTTCCCCTCCGAAAGACGCTTCACAGCTTGAGATTTTCGGTCGGCCGTACCTGAGCCGGGAGAATTAAACCCGCGTGGATTACAAGTCCACACACACACACACCCCCGCGTACAAATCGCTTGCGCGCGCAGGTGTTTTCCCCCTGGCTGTCCGGGATTCTGTCCTAATCAGCTCCTAACTACAACAATGAACGACTAGGGCAGGGGTAGGCAACCTTGGCTCTTTTATGACTCGTGGACTTCAACTCCCAGAATTCCTGAGCCAGCTATGCTGGCTCAGGAATTCTGGGAGTTGAAGTCCACGAGTCATAAAAGAGCCGAGGTTGCCTACCCCTGGACTAGGGTTATGTGTGGGAAAAGGCGGTGGATGCAACTAAAAGTGTCTCCTCGGAATTCAAGTTGCCGCCAAGTGTCTTTTAGCTGCCGGATCCTTTAAAAAACAACAACGACGAAACATGACACTAGCGGAAGGTAATACAAACAGTACAGTGTGTGACTTCTGAGCCTTCCCTTCCTTCCCCCCCCCCTTTTTGCTTGTGAATAATTCTACATTGTCAAAGAACAGAGTGTTTTTTTCTGCCGCTGTACAAAACGCTGTGCACCTCTAAATGCCAGAACAATATGGCATTGTTCAACTTAAGACTTATTCAATAAAACAATAATTGTTTACTGTGCTGTGTGGTGTGTGTCAGCCCGCCGAATCTTGTGCTGTATGTATTGGAACATGTTTAGTGGGCCGCATTGGGCCGTCTTCCTTTTCTCATGTCCTGGTTCCCCCAGTGAATGTAGGTCCCTGAAACAGGAATACAGGTAGTCCTTAATTTACGACAATTGAGCCCAAAATGTATGTTGCTATGGGAGACAGTTCAGTGAGTTGTGCCCCATTTTATGACCTTTTTCGCCACAGTTGTTGTGAATCACTGTTGTTAAGTTAGTAACTTTGCTGGTCAGAAGGTCGCAAAAGGTGATCATATGACCCCTGGACCCTGCAACCATCATAGATATGATGCCAAGCCTCTGAATTTTGCCAAGCCTCTGAATTTTGAGTTGCCAAGCCTCTGAATTTTGATCACATCACTGTGGGGATGTTGCAATGGTCATAAGTCTCTTTTTTCAATGCCGTTATAACTCTGAACGGTCACTAAATGAACTGTTGTAAGTTGACTACACGACAGCATCCTCCACTTGTTTGCAGCCCACTGGGAGGGCAACCACACAATCAGATGTGTCCCATTACAACTTTAATCATCTCTAAGTCTCTTTAAAGTTATTTCCATATTTTCTCTTATACAAATCTTTTATTGCCTTGTTGCTGTAGGTCACGTGTGTCAAACTTGCTACATCACATGACGTGGCATGACGTATTGTGACTTTTTTGGCACTGCCGGAGCTGGGCTGGGCGTGGCCTCCGTATGATGCAACTGGCCCACCGGCCGGCAGTTTGACATCCCTGCTGTACGTGCTCTGTTAGCTACTGTTGATTTTAATTTAATTCATTTAAACAACTGTTTGAATATTTTTTATTTAAACAACTTACAAGTCCTTACATCTCATAAAGTGATCTTAGGCAACTGCACATGTTTACATAATCCGAACTAGACTGTGTTGTTTCTCTGTGTCATATAATGTGGGTATATGTATAATTCTGTATTTATTTATTTTTGTCATATTTATGTAGTGTATATTGGAGGTGGTGACCCTTTGAGAGCTGTATGCAACAAAATTTCATTTTAATGTATGCCGATTAGTGTGTACATTCAAAGTGACAATAAAGTTATTATTCTATTCTATTCCTGAATCCTGACTGCAAAAGGTCTAGATCAGGGGTAGGCAACCTTGGCTCTTTTATGACTCGTGGAATTCAACTCCCAGAATTCCTGAGCCAGCCATGCTGGAATTCTGGGAGTTGAAGTCCACGAGTCATAAAAGAGCCAAGGTTGCCTACCCCTGGTCTAGATAATATACTTCATTTGGGGTCCTCTGAGCCTGAGAGATCACGACCCTCTCAAAAATCAGTTAGTGGGGTTTTTTTGCATTCTTAGGTAAAAAAAACATTGAAGACTAAATATGATGGAATTTGTACTCTAAAATATCTGAAGGTTAGTCTGGGAAAGCTATTTTAATAGTTTTGTTTTTGTTTTTATATTGTTAAATTTTATATTATCGATATATTATTTATAAATTTTAAAATATTAAATTTTATATTATTAAATCCAAATTCTTACAATTAAAATACTGGCGGGCCAATATTTTTAAGTAAGTAGGGTAAATGCATTGATACAAACTGATATTTAGATCCTGTGTTAAGCAGGTTGGTTCTTGAATTTTCATGATGGCTACATAGACAGTGTTACAATTATCACGTTGGCCACCAGGTGGCAGACCGATAACATCAATAAGCTGATTTCAGTCATTGTGTTTGGATTTGTTTCCTAATGAATTTAGAAATGTTATACTGGTAATCTTCGATTTATGACTACAATTGAGCACAAAATTTCTGTTGCTAAGGGAGACAATTCTTAAGTGACTTTTGCCCTATTTTATGACCTTTCCTGCAACAGTTGTTAAGTGAATCACTGCAGTTGTTAACTTAGTAATACGGTTATTAAGTAAGTCAGGTTTCCCCATTGACTTTGCTTGTCAGAAGATTGCAAAAGGGGGTCACATGACCCTGGGACACGGCAACCGTCATAAATATGAGTCAGTTGCTAAGCATCTAAATTTTGATCACATGACTGGGGGGATGCTGCAACGGTCCTAAATGTGAAAAATGGTCATAAGTCACTTTTTCCAGAGCCATTGTAACTTTGAACGGTCACTAAATGAACTGTTGTAAATTGAGATTTACCAGTGTACCATCAGGCTACTGAGGCTTTCCAATCTTGTTCCTAATTTATTTAACACATTACTAACTTATCCTATTATGGATGAAAAGAAATAAATGTGGAGAGATTATTGTAAGAATAATCTTACAATTATAAGAACAACAGGATAACAGAGTTGGAAGGGATCTTGAAGGTCTTCTAGTCCAGCCCCTTGCTCAAGCAGGAGACTCTATACCACTCTGGACAAATGGCTGTCTAACTTCTTCTTTTTTTAAAAAAAAGTCTTCTTAACTCTTTATTGAAAAGACATATATGAAAATGAAAGAAGAAATGCAAAATAAAGTACAAGACTTTGTGACTGGGGGAAAAAAACCAAGAGAAAAAGACCAGTGTTGACCTCCTTGTCGCAACAAGGAAGGCTAGAATGGCATTTTAGAAGGAGTGTTTCATAGAATGCAGGGTGGATTTGATTTAAATCAAATCAATTTAAATCACGATTTAAATCACTAGTAAAAAGGCTTGATTTAAATCAACTCGATTTAAATCGTAATTTTTAAAGAACAACTGTCATCTCTGTTCCGCAGTGGCTCCTTCTACCTGTTGTTGACTCACCGACAGTCCCACTCACTTTAATGGGACGGCCTACCCCGCTCATCCTCCGTAGCATGGCAGTCCGGCTCAGAAGGAGAGTGAAAGGGAAGGTCACCAAGCAAGGAATGGTGGTTGTAACTTTGAACGGTCACTAAACGAACTGTTGTAAGTGGAGGATTGCCTGTATTTGAATAAGATTTGAAGAGGCCAACCAGAAAATAGGCTTCAGTTTATTTCAGAGTGAAATTCTGGGCAGCTAATACAATAGAAACATCAATCCAAAAATAAAACGAGAGAGCCAGCTTGGTGTCGTGGTTTCAATGGAACTATTTTAATTCAGATTAAGCTTGAATCGAACCAATGCTGAACCCCGGCTGAAAAAGAGGCCTTTATGTGTGCGGTGGGAATCTGATCCTAAAAACCCAGTAGTGGTTCTGCCTAATGGCATGCAAGAATGGAATCTTGAATAAAATGTGGCTGTAGACAATCGGCAAGTAATATATCGAGAGAAGATGACAAGCAAGTATGAAATGTCAGCAAGCTGTATAAATAGTACATCCAAAATGTCATCTAGCCACAAGGGGGAGCAAAATATCACAGTTTCATAAAGTCCTTTTCATAGTTAGCTAATACCGTTCAATGATCAAGTGTGTGGGTGTGTGCGCCGTGCGCACAAACTTTTACTGTTTATTCAGTCTGTTTTAGATTTTGGTTTGCTAGATTTACAGTATATCCACCCTGCCTTTCCTCCAAGAGCTTAAGTTACTTTACAACAAGCCTCTTAGATATATTGAAAAAAAAAATGGCCCAATGATATCAACTGAGGTTTCTGGATAGAGGAAGCAGAATGACAAGAGATGTCTCTTATTTCCCATTGTTGTCCTAGGCCAGGGGCAGGCAACCTTGGCTCTTTTATGACTCGTGGACTTCAACTCCCAGAATTCCTGAGCTAGCATGGCTCAGTTTGGAAATCTCTCCCTTTTCCCTCAGCGTGGCTGGCTCAGGAATTCTGGGAGTTGAAGTCCACAAGTCATAAAAGAGCCAAGGTTGCCTACCCCTATGATTTAGGCTAACATTTTAGCACTATTTTATACTGGTTATGAATTTCTTGTTAGGCTGTGTTGTTATCAATAGGATTAACATTCAGAAACTGCTTCTCACATTTTCCAGCTGCATCGAAGACAGCACTCCTTTTTCATGCCTAGCCTGATTTTAGCAAAGTTTTAAGACTTATCTGAGACTATTCTGAGTTTCTTTTCAGAATAGCAGAACTGGAAGGGACCTTGGAGGTCTTCTAGTCCAACCCCCTGCACAAGCAGGAAACCCTATCCATTCCAGAGAAGTGGTTGTTCAGTCTCTTCTTAAATACCTCCAGTGATGGAGCACCCACAACCTTCATCTTCATCTGCAGTTAAAAGAACGTGTGATTTATTCTGGTTTTTTAAACCTTGTAGATTTCAGATTTTTAGTTCTTTTAATTGTTTTTAATATATAAACCTAAAGAAGGAGAACAATAGGCATATACACAAAAGTAAAGAAAATTTTAAAACATAAAGGGAGAGGCAGAGGCGGGGAGAAGGAGAGGGAGGGAGGGAGGGAGGGAGAGAGAGATGAAATAAATATAAATACAACAAAAATCTAAACCATCAAGTTAACTTGAACACAGAATAATATTGATTAAACCCTCCACAACATCAGTTGAAGGATGATTCATTTATAATAAGTGAGTGTTCTCCATCCAGGGTTTTAACTCATGTGTAACACATTTTTTTCCACAGTCAATACTGTAGAGAACAACAAAAGCTAACAATGCCTTCCTAACAACAGACAGACAACCTATCCTCTCAATATGCAAGGTTCCTGCTCTCCCAGACTGTTTCATATATCTGGTCACACACAAAAAACATCTACTGTAGCAGTGTAGTTGTATAGATCAGAGTGGTTTCACACATTGCATTAAACCAGAATGTGATGTTCACTTTTGACTTAGCCTGTTGTCCGAAGCCCAGCCAATATTATTTCTAAAGAACAGTTTGTGACAGTCGGTTGTATGCACCAAACCAACTGTGGTTTAATGCACAAATCATTATTAAATAAACTATAATGTAGCATAGTGTGTGAATCCGGTTATTATCTTTGCCTTGTATATTTCAGGATCAAGTCTGCAAATGCATAGGGCAGCACCTTCCTTTGTCAAGGCATCTGTCCCATTCTTAGATGGTGTCCATACTCCCATTTAATATGTAATAAAACTTGTGCTGAATCTCAGAAGATATTTACCATCTTGGAATAATGAGATCTTATATTTTGGGTACTACACAGTAGCTTGTGAGATTTTAGGTTTTGGAAGTCATGGACATCCACCACCAGAAAAGCCAGATTATTCTCACAACAGTACAATACCTAGTACAGACATGGCTGAAATATCATTTTGACTCAGTTTCTGAATTCTTATTTCTAATAAAATTTTGTTGCCATTCAAAAGTGTGTATTAATTAATTCAGTACCTAACAACGTTGCTGCCTTAATGCAGATTTTGGATATCATTTTTTTGTTTCGTAGCTTGAAAAAACTGGTTATTCTCTTAGAACAGGTAATTGACAATCTTACATTGCAAGGTAAGAGCTACCTTATTTATAATGCTCAGTATGGTTGATTGTTTAAGAACAATTTGTCAATGCATCCAGATAAACACTTCTAAGCTAAATGAAGAATGGGCTACTAGTTGTTTTTTCAAAATGCACCCAATTTATTGTGATTTTATTCAGAATCCAAGGTGTTGGACTCTATTGCACTATAAAACATTTACAGACAGTCCTTGTTTAACTACCACAAATGAGACTGGCAACTCAGTCATTAAGTGAAGTGGTTTCTAAGTGACACTGCAATTACTTCTGATGTTATTTCAGTTTTATTTCGCTTTACAAAACTGTGAAGGGCATAATTATTATCAAATTTATGTCTCACCCATCTCGCTGATGACTCTGATAAATATGAGGATTGTTTGTAAATTTATTTTTTTCACCACTGTCCCTAATTGAGGTAGTCACTAAATGAGGACTTAACTATATTTCACCTTTTTTAAAGCCTTTTTCATGGGAGAAAGATATCATAACCAAGTGAAAAATATAAGAAGGTCTCTAATTGATCAGACTAAAGCTGACCAGCATGGTTTTCCCAACAAGCAGCCAACAAGATCTCAAGAAACCGATAAGAAAGTCCAAAGTCAGGAGATCTTCCCTGTGTATTCCCCCTTTCCTTATATTGATTATTCAGAGATAGACTGCCTCTATTCATGAAGGTCCAGTGACATATAACCAGTACCTAACATTCAAAAGCAAATTTGAAGTGAGACAGGGAAGGAATCCTCTTTATCATTCTTGCCATGATGAAATTAATAGTCTAATGTGTAATTATAAAAATCCCCAGCTTGTAGTGGAACAAAGTGTATCATTGCAGAAAGTCGGCCTTCCTTCGTATTGGCACACATATTGTGAGTCAAATACAAAAACAGCGGTGCTCAAATTGTGATGTTGTAAATTACATTTCATCATTTTGGTGTTATTGGGGTTAGGAACATATGTCTGTCTATCTATCTATCTATCTATCTATCTATCTATCTATCTATCTATCTATCTATCTATCTATCTATCTCTCTCTATCTATCTCTTTAGTGCTGCAACATATAAAACAAATGTAGTTTAAGTACCTTGCAAGATTGGGAGAAAAGCAAAAAAATAATAATTTCCTTGTCAGTTGTGTCCAAATTTAGGGCATGATGCTCATCTCCGTTCCTTGGCTGAGGGAGCCAGCGTTATCCCAAAACAATTTCTGTGATCATTGGCCAGTATGGCAATATGCTAAAGGTACACGGAACCCTGTAATCTTCCCACTGAGTGGTACATATTAATCTACTTGCATTTGTATGCTTTCAAACTGCTGGGTGCTAAGGTAGCTTGGGTCTCAAACCTGGGCTGTCAGCTCTCCAGTTGGCAAACTCAGCATCTTTTACCACTAAGCTGGGTGCCCAATGGTGGGATTCAGCCAGTTTGCACCACTTTGGCAGAACCAATAGCTAATTTTTTGTTGCCCAGGCCCAGAATGGACTTCCGGAAGCGGCATCCACACAGAGAACCAGTTGTTCACATATTTGAATCCCACCACTGCATGTGCCCCTGGGAGAAAAGCAAGCTATAACAATTTTGCTTTACCAAAATGGTGGATTGAAATGAGCATAACATTGTTGACTGAAGTATTGCTGACTAAATTTACCCAATCTAATTTTGTAATGGGAAGGAGAAAAAAAAAGATGGTTTCATCTTTTTCTTTTTTTAGTCCAACAACTAACTGCCTAAAATTGCCTAATCTAGAGCTTAAGAGTGATGAGTGAACTTCACTTCCGGTTCATTTCTTCCATTATCATGAAATCCCATTTACTTTCTGTACCACCACAATTAAAGTAGTGTTTTTGTGAAGAGTATACCATAGTTATAAGTAATTATTTGCAGCTAGAGATTTGCATATGAGAGGAGGAGAGGTACAGCAAGAGGACAAGGTGGGCACAGCAACTATTTCTGACTTTTCCATAGAAAGTGGATGCCCTGGCAACATCCTCTTTTCCCATGTCTGAAGTAAGCTTAACGTCATAATTGGTAAGGGCTGGATTTGCATATCATGAAAATACACAATATACTTGGTTTGGTTTTGGGTCAGCCTGTTCTTTAACCCAACAACATATGATTAAACAAATAATGGCATAGTACAACGTGTCAAGCAGTTACATGTCTGCTTGATTAATATAGTTTATTACCCCAAAAATAAGACCTAACCGGAAAATAAGCCCTAGCATGATTTTTCAGGATGGCCATAATATAAGCCAGTGATGGAGAACCTTTTAGAGACTGAGTGCCCAAACTGCAACCCCAAACCCACTTATTTATCGCCGGGTGCCAGGTGGGTGTGGCCCACTGGGTGGGCGTGGCTGTGGTGGTCATGGCAGATTGGGTGGGTGTGGCCAAGGTGGGCGTGACCGCCTCGATGTTGCTCATGGGGATGGGGGAGATCCAGGGGGGCTGGGCAGGGATGGGGGAGATCCAGGGGGTCTCTGGCAGGTGGGGCGGTGGGCAAAGGCTCGTCCTGCGGGGTGAGGCGAGGCAAGACAAGGCAGGGCAGGGATGCCATTGTCACAGGGCAAGGTGAGGCAGGGGCTGGGGCAGCTGCTGCCTGACACCATCGGTCCCTGCACACAGAGGCCAGCGAGCACATGGGTGCTGGGATGCATCCGGCCATGTGGGACCTCAGTGAGTTAGTGGACGGCTGGATGAAGAGGGACAGTTGCCATCTCCGGGGCATGGCGTGTGTGCCCACAGAGAGGGCTCTGAGTGCCACCTCTGGCACACGTGCCATAGGTTCTCCACCACTGATATAAGCCCCATCCCAAAAATAAACCCCTTTTAAGCACGTCAGCCAGATGGACGCATTTAGTACGATATTTCCCCGAATATAAGCCCTAACTGGAAAATATGCCCTAATGCATCTTTTGGAGCAAAAATTAATATAAGACCCAGTCTTATTTTGGGGAAAACTCGGGTACAACTGCAGAAGCCAATGTCCATGGCTTTGATAGGAAGCAAAAAGGAGACAGACACATCTTGCAGTTGATCAAGAGAGCTCAGCTTTTATTGCTTACACATAATTGAAGCTCAAAGATGCTGAACAGATTGTTGATATTTACATATCTCTTCACATCAAATAATTATTTCCAAAGAGATTCGTTTGTGTTACTTATTTGCAAGCAGTCCATGATCAAACATGGGGAAAACATTTTCCTAATAAATAAGTAGTGATGATTAGGTTTTGAACACGCAACCACAGATAACATCTTTCACCAAGAACAGTTCTCTTTCTTTATATTTCTGTTTGTTGTTTTGTTATCATTCCTTTTTTTTTTTTACTATTCCTTATTATAGTTGAAATATTTTAAAAGCAAATGAGCTTTGATTTACTGATGTCACCAAGTAAAATTGCCTTCTACAATTAATCTCCAGTTTCTATTTTTCCTGATTAACCTAGATGGGCTTTCAATCCTATTTTGACTCTGCTTGCTTGAAATGACTGGCTAGGTCTGGACAATGCTGATCTCATTTCATTACTGAAACAAAATCATTCTTGTAGTAAATGTAGAAAGAAAAATAAAGGAATAACGGCACGTTAGGTTGCCTTGAAAATAATGGAATGAAGTTCATCAAAGGACAGTGGACTTTAGCACTACTCTCAGGAAAAGTAAAGCATGGTGAGATGGGCAGCAAACAAATTTAACAAACAAACAAACAAACAAGGCATCTACCCAAGAAAGTGATTGGGGGGAGGAATGTCATGAAAGAGCAGAAAATGACAAGCTATTTAATTCATTATTGTTATTTGATTGTCAGGAAGGGGAAGTCTCTCTGATAACAAAATAGCTTCATTGACCTTCAGTTTTATGTACTTTGATTGCAAAGTGGGTGGGGATGCTATTTTTTTCTACTTTTCCACAACCGTATTTGCCTTCCAAACCATAGATTATTCCTCTTGATATAAATCAATTGAAGATGTTCCTGTAGAGAAGGCCTGGCACGTTAAAACGAGCTTCACGGCTTTCCTGAACCAACGGTAGGAAAACACATAAATCAAGGGGTTACAGGCAGAATTAAAGTAAGCAAACCAAATAAGAACATCAAACACAACAGGAGGGGTAATGAAATCCAGCAGGCTGTCTACCATAGTGTCTAGGGTAAATGGCAACCAGCAAAAGAGGTAGATTCCTACTGCGATACCTAAGGTTTTTGCTGCCTTCCTTTCTCTTTTTGCAGCTCCTGTCTGATGTTTGCTCCCTCTGGGCTTTTTGTTCATGTTGCTGATCTGTTTAGCTTGTCTAGTTGCCACTATAAATATTTTTGTGTATAACCCTATCATGATGAGGCAGGGAAAGAAGAAGACTGGGAAGTTGATCCAGCCCCAGAGTTTGTTGTACAGCAGCTGACAACTCCCAACGCAGGGCAAGTCTTGCAAAAACTGGCCTAGCCCTTCCTCAACTTCTTGGTTGTAAAGGAAGATGGACGTGTAAACCACAGGAACCCCCCACCCCAGGGCTATGTAGATGCAAGCAACCTGTATGGTGAACTTGGTCGGATAGAGCAAAGGATCACAGATGGCAGAGTGACGGTCGACAGAGATAAAACAGAGGTGAAGTATGGAAGTCAAGCAAAAGACTGTGTCCAGAAAAGTGTGGAGCCTGCAAAAGTCATCCCCAAAATACCAGCAGCTCTCCACAGAGCGGATTGTGCTGAAGGGAAGGACCGTTAAGCCCAGGAGGAGATCTGCCAGGGCAAGAGAGAGTAGCAAGAAGTTAGTGGGAGTGTGAAGTATTTTGAAGTGGAAGATGGAAATCACCACCAAGAGATTCCCCATAATGGTAACTAAGACACCAATAGCACAGACCACATAAATGGCTAACTGGACTCCAAAGGGATGGAGGGTTCTTGAGCAGGAACCATTCATCTTAAAGCACAGTGGGACTGGCATAGTTTCTTCTGTAATGGAGATCATTTGGCTTCAGACTGCCTTAAATTTCTTTCTGATATAGCAAACGTTCTGTAAAAAAAAAAAAGGATATATGAATCAAGAGGCAGAAAATGTGACCCCCCCCACACTGGGAAACAATGGTTGAAAGACTGCTACTGTAGCTTAAGGAGTTAAGTGAAAAATGTGTGATCATTCCATTTGATATAATCCCATTGATTCAGCCCTTCTCTTTCTTGATATGTCAAGAATCATTCTTAGTTCTGATCCTTTACCATCAATCAATATGCGTATCTGTTTTATCTTTTACCTTTTTTAATATATATATATATATATAAATGTTGTATATTTGTCCCTTTCTTCCTATTTTTTCATTTCTGTGATGATTGAGACAGTGAAATTTAAAGATGAATTCAGTTTTGCTAGCTAGATGATATGGTCCAGGTGGCACAATGGTTAGAATGCACTATTGAAAGCTAATTCTGCCGACTGCCAGGAGTTCGAGGTTGACTTAGCCTTCCATCCTTCTGACAGGCTCAAGGTTGACTTAGCCTTCCATCCTTCTGAGGTTGGTAAAATGAAGATCCAAATTGTTGGGGGTAATATGCTGACTCTGTAAACAGCTTAAAGAGTGCTGTAAAACACCATAAAGTGGTATATAAGTCTAGGTGCTATTGCTATTGCTATGGCAGCTAGAGATTGTACACAGGTTTACCTCTTCAGCTTTTGAAACAAGATCTTAATGAAAGCAAGGAAGGATTTTTCCAATTTATTTGTAACAGGGCTTTGGAACAACTGGATATTGGAGGGTTCTGCCCAGTAAGAAAAAGAGAAGGGAGAATTAAGATGCACTGTGGGGACTCCTATAAAAGGGAATACTGGAGGAGGCTAAGGGGAAATTGAGAGGATTATCAGAGCTCCTTGTTAAAAAATGAATTTGATTTTTAAAAATTTTTTACAACCATAGAGGGTTGTGTGACAATGTGCACAAGAATGCCAAAGAAGGATTTGTTCAGAGTAGTTTGGCGAAATCCTTGGAGGTGAAGGAATAAAGACAGATGCTACAAGAGTTACAACCTGATTCCAAATGAGGATACTCTTGTCTCTCTCAGCTAAACTGGCCCCAGATTAACAGCAGAAAGAGAAAGGAAACAGGATGTCTTTGTTTGCCCAGACCATCAAGTAAAGTATGTTCTTGTTACCCTTCCCTGTAACATCTGTGACTGAAGATCCCCTCGCTAGTGTTGAAAGAAAAATCTTCATCAGGGTCCAGTCCAAGCCGGGAATAAACAACACGGAGACTGCTTTAGAAAGAGGTTGTAGTTTATTGAAGAGGAGAACCAGACAGAAAGATGGCTCTGGTGGCTTCTGCCTAGGGGCTGGGCTGATTTCTGGAGGCTGGTTTCTCTCCTTTTTAAAGATCTTCTCCATTATTCCTTTGTGGAAATATATTCTGCCTTTTTAATATTTTCCAAATATTTCTTTCTCTGGATTCTTCCCACACTAGCAAACTACCCATCCTGTATGATTTATATTTCTGGGTACTCTAATGTATATCCCTAATGATTTCTACCGTCCCCAGGTTTCCTACCTACAACTTTTTCTTTTCGTCTTCTCTTCCACCAACTATATATTTGCATGATTCTCTCTTCATTGTTCTCCTCCCAACCTTACCAAATTGCTTGTCAGGGTGGGTGAATGGGTGGGGTGCATCTCCTTTTTCTTTTTCCTGTAGCTTAAACAAGACTTCTGGGATGCTGCATACATGCACCCATGCCTACTATCTTCATTTCTCTAGTGGACTAATAAGGAAGGGGGAAAAAACCACACAAGAAAATGGAGAAAGACAGAAGAGAGGAGCTCTGTTTTTTTCAAAAGAAATAAGTCATGTTGAAATTAGAGGCTCTCCAAGCCAGAGGGAATGCTGTGTCCATATGCATAGTCAGGGCTTTTTTTCTCATAGAACGCCCAGAACGGAGTTCCGGCACCTTTTTTGGATGGAACCTTGTAGGGTAGGCAAGGCGGGTTGTATGACGTCTGTGAGTTCCGGCACCTTTTTTTTAAAAAAAAGAAAAAAAGCACTGTGCATAGTAGCATGTGATTGAGCATTTGCTAAATTATATACACACACAAACACACACACACATACTGCTTAATCTTGTATGTCTTTTGCATTGCTGGAAAGTGGGCTTTTTTCCAAACGACAGATAATAATTGATTATAATATGAATGAGAAAGCAAAGAGGATTTTTTTGTTATTTTTAAACTAACAGTGCAAATAGATATGTGTGTGAGAGAGAGATCCTGGTCCTCTCCCTTATGAAAGCATTGTATTTCTCTCTCTCTTTCTCTCTCTCTCTTTCCTTTCAAGCAGACTTTCCTTCATTTTCAGTTACGTGAAAAATATAAATAGAAACCCAACTTGCAGGTAACAATTACAATGCAATTATTCTTTAGCTGATGTACTGACGTACTGTTTAATAATTAAACTTCTAGTTTACAAAACAAATAAGCAGGGATAAAGAATTCTGCAATATAAATAGTGTCTATACTGATTTGGAAATGCAGAAAGGCGGAAGTGAACCTGAATAATGTGAATGTGCAATTGATAGGTATATTAGGAGACATCTGTTTTCAAATCAAACATCTTTTCAGCTCAAGGCAGTATAGATTAAACAATATACATTTGCATTGAAATGAACTGAGTGTGTTATTAAAATAAATCTAAAGGCTTTTTACAGCTGCAAAAAAGAAGGAAGAATGCATGCTTTCTTGGCTTGGGACTGAAATATATAAATAACATAGAAAAAAAAGCTTACCTGCTAGAGTCCACTGCGTTAATTTTCAAAGTCTGTCTTCATTGTGTATCTGAGGAATAGGAAATCAAGTAAGGCCTTATATAATCCAGTTGGAATAATAGGCCTCTCTAGTGAATATTATATTGGAAGGTGTGGTCTTCAACATGTTCATTTAGCAACAATGTGTGCGCAAGTGCCTGGAGGTTTATGGACCAGCGTATTCCTTGCTGCTTAACAAATGATAGCATAATCCTCCAATATACTGTATACTGTAATGACTTGTTCCATTAAAGATTACAGAGCTGCTACATAAGGGACAAACTGCCTATAAAATCTACCATAAAAGTGACACCTACCTCTGAGTCTTGCTGAACTGCAGCTCCTATCATTGCTAGGCAGTACCTCCTAATTATGATTGCTATTTGTTAAGCCCAGTAGTAGCTGCCCAAAGTAGCTGCATCAGTGAGATGGACGACATAAAAATCCAATAAATTAGAGGCAGTAGGCTAATATCACCAGTTGTTGGAATAAGACTGAAGAGACCTAAATGGACAAATATTTATTTATTGTGTTAAGTTTACGTCCTCTCTTTCAAATAGGAACCCAAGGAGGTACAGTATACACTATGGTCCTTCCTGTTTTTTTGCCTAAAACAACCATCTGAGGTACATTGTACTGGGAGAAAATGGCTAGCCCCAAGTCACCAACTGAACTTCCATGGCTGAAGTGGATTAAAACCTGGGTTTTTCTTCTAATCCAGGGGTAGTCAACCTTGGCTCTTTTAGGACTCGTGGACTTCAATTCTCAGAATTCCTGAGCCAGCTTAGCTGGCTCAGGAATTCTGGGAGTTGAAGTCCACAAGTCCTAAAAGAGCCAAGGTTGACTACCCCTGTCCTAATCCAACACATGAACCCTTATTCATTGTCCAAATACATCTGTCTTCTGCTGGTGGACTTCCCATTGGTTGGCAGTCATCATAATTTTACATTCTTAATGGAAGCAGAATAGCAATAGCAATAGCACTTAGACTTATATACCACTTCACAATGCTTTACAATCCTCTCTAAATGGTTTACAGAGTCAGCATATTGCCCCCAACAATCTGGATCCTCATTTTACCAACCTTGGAAGGATGGAATGCTGAGTCAACCTTAAGCTGGTCAGAATCCTTACTTTTCCATCAATATTGTCACCTTACTTATGTTAAGAAGTGACATTTGCATCTTTGGAGGCACTTTTTAAAATTCTCTAAGCAAATAAAAGAAAAAGAATCAGTTTTAGAAGGCTAGCATAACTGAAGTATCCAGTGCTTTTTTTGTAAAAAAAAAAAAAAAAGGTGCACTCACACACATCATACAACCCGTCTTGCCTACCCTACAAGGTTTACTTTTGTAGTTGAAAAAAAAACCCTTCAATTTTTAGTGTATCTAAAAAACTAGGATTTTGTTCAAGGTAAGTTAATACTATTAAGGTTACCATGGACTGTGTGGCTTTAAATTACAAGAAGGCATTTTATTAATCTTTTGGGACATTTACCACTGGCATACCCATTTAGTTTAATGAGTGGAAATGTCAGCTTTCTATGTGGAATGAAATTGGCCCAATAAAACAAAATTTGGTTACTTGTAAAAGATTGAATTATTTTTAAGAAGTTGTCAAACAAGGTGGAAAAATTTACATTTGGAGTTTAATGTGGATATTGACTTGAAACAAATTAAAGCTGAAACTTTGTCAGTGAACAGATTACTTTTAATTTACCTTTAAGTTAAACCCAATTTAATAAATAGATCTGATTAAACCTTATACTGTAGGTCTACCTTTACATCTGACCAATACATAATTAGTATATGTTATTATTATTAATACCTCCAAATCACAAGACATTGGCTTTATTCTTATTCTTCCTCTCTGCAGTTTGAATATAAAGTATAAAAGACTAAAAAGAGATTTTCGTAGACATCCCAGCCTTTGAACTACCCAAGGAACCAAAACAGCAAAGTTTTGCTGTCAGGCAAGCTTCCGTGCCAGCCACCTTTCTTTCCTCTCGCTTCGCATCTTTTTAACCTCACATACACCCCACCTTTGTAAGGGAAGGCAAAAGGCTTGCTCACCCTCTCGTGAAAGATGGCCTCCATGTTTGTGTGTCTCCCACCACCACCATCAGCTTCCACACGACATGGTCCAACCCAGCCAATCAAGCCACACTCTGGCTGTGGTGCTCCGGTGCCTCATGGCTCCTCCTAGAGGAGGCAGACAGTGCCGGAGGGACCCCGCTCACACCGTACTGCCAGCAGGGCATTTTCAAAAGCAAATGAGGATAGGAAGGGCAGCAATAGGAAAAGAAAGCAACTCTGGAAAATCTGTCGAAAAAAGGAGCCAAAACTCTGTTCCAGTGCATTCTATGACAAACCCCCCCCCCTGAAAGTATCTATGGTTGCATGTTATCATACATGTATTGAAAATATCTACGGTATTTAAGTTTCTAAGGTACTTAAAGTTCTTTTTCAACAGATTCATGATTGAGTTTCCTTGTTTTTACATCATCATTGTCATTAAGCATATTACACACATCTCAGCTCTTCATTTTAAGCATCCAATAAGTTTGCGTGCGTAGAAGAGATTTGGTTCTTCAAATTCCATAATTTGGTTGGGAGTGGGATCAGTTATAGAAAAACATGCAGTTCTCCATCATGTTCCTCCCATTCTAAAACTGTGAACAGTGTAAACTATGAATATTGACATAATATTTCTGTTTTACATTGTATGCAATAAACAGTGAAATGTTCCAAGACACATAACTCTCAGATCTACTGTATAAAGTCAAATAGTTCAAAATTTTACAAAATAGAAGGGGAAGTATCTGAGTTCTGGATTTATTAAAACAGATTCCCTAACAATAGGAAAACAAGGAAAACATATAATTACACATAATGGAAGAAAGTGATTATCAGAGGAGCAGATACAAATAGACTGTATATGCTGTACATAACAAAGAAAATGTAGAAATAAAAAACATTTCTTGTACACAACAAGATCTAAGTATCCATTAACTGCCAGGGGATAAAGGAAGAACACATATCAGAGGTCAGTTGCTACCATTAGCCATAGTATAATGTTAATACATTTTTTCAATGTGTATATATTACATATATAAACTAAAAGTTCATTCACATGGTAAGTAGAATTTAGCTTAGGGAAGCTTATGTCACAATAAATCCATTAATCTTATAAATATCACAAGACTGTGCTATTTTTAAGGGTGGGAAACAGTTCCTCCTCTAATAGTGGTGATGTAATGTCACTTAACGACTAAGAAATACCAGCCTTTCAAGGCTGGATTAAGTGGATGAATCATCAACAATGTCGGTCCATATCAAGCATTTGCAGCAAGGAGATTCTTGCAGAAGAATCTTGCCTGAAAATGGACCCTGTCACAATCATTTTAAATGCTCTGTGAAAACATAGATAAAATAAACCATAAAGGATGGGATTACAAGTGGAATTGAAATATCCCACACACAGAAAGGCATTGTACAACTCTTCAGGGGTCATCATATCAATATTTGATGTACTGGGGTCTGTTATGATGAGAAAAAGGAAGGAAGCCTATTTAAAGTAAATGTTCCCATGACAAGCTTTGTTTTCCTTTTTGTGAAAATTTTCCCTTTTGCATCAGATTCACAATGTGAAACACTAGAAATCTGAGAAATTTGCAGGGCATAGGTTGTGTTTTGCAACAAGAAATATATGGAGATACATTCCCACCATCACCATGCTGGGAAGAAAAAAGGCTATGAAGGAAGACATCAATTCAACTTAGAACTAAGGAGAAACTTCCTGACAGTTAGAACAATTAACCAATGGAACAACCTGCCTCCAGAAGCGGTGAATGCTCCAACACTGGAAGTTTTTAAGAAGAGACTGGACAGCCATTTGTCCGAAATGGTATAGGGTTCCTGCCTGAGCAGGGGGTTGGACTCGATGACCTCCAAGGTCCCTTCCAACTTTATTATTATTATTATTATTATTATTATTATTATTATTATTATTATTATTATTATTATTATTATTATTATTATTATTATTATTATTATTATTATTATTATTATTATTATTTCCCACAGCTTATTAAAAGTGAAAGCACAGAATCCATAGCAGGAGGAGGAGGCTATGTATTCCTCAATGAATTCCACATTGTGCTCTGAGTAAACAAGACCCAGAGCAGACAAGATTGAGGTAAACCAACTAATCCCTTAAAAAAAAATCCACCTTGAATTATAGTGATTTTGGTGGGCTAAGGAAGTGGGATGCATACAGTATAGTAGCGATCCACAGAAATGAAGCATAGATGGGGAATGGAAGTAGCACAGAGCATGATATCACAGCAGACAGTGGAGTTTGCAGAAGTCTCCAAAGTACCAATAGGAAACCACAGCCTTGACCACACTGTATGGCACTACTGCAAAGCTGAGCAAAGTCTGTGGAGGCCATGGAGCAGGTCAGTATGTTGGTTGAAGAATGTTTGAAATGTTTGAAATGGAGGACAGAGGATGATCGCTACCATACCTTGCCATCGTTGTTCACTTTTAAGTTGATTTAAATAATAATGCTTATCATTTTATTGTTTTTATTTTGTTGCTTTAATAAGTAAAATCAAATAAATACTGCCACACATCGCTGAGTGGAGATCTTACATTTTTGTAAGCAAAGTATTAATAGACTCAAAGCTCTTATCTCCTGCAGGCTACAGAGACTACTGGAATTCATAATGTTGAGAAACAAGTATGTCATTCAAAAGAGAAGGTTCTGTGGAAAGAGAACACAATCAACAATAATCAGAGCTTGTGATAAATATAGGGACCAATAGTTCCTGATATATGCAATACATACAGAGACCATACATCATTTTTATAAAGGATAGTCCTTTATTTCAGATAGCTGTCATTTATTTATTTTTAATTGAATTGTTTCTTTTCTTAGTTTTGCTCTTGAATTTTCCTTTGTAAGCAGTCTGAAGCATAAACCATTATTTTTTTGTATTGTAATGAACCTCTTTCAGATCTTCTCCCTTTACAGATTTGTTCTTTATTTTTTCCCAAGAAAATTTGATCACTGTAGCAATACATAATGAGAGATCTCCTTGTTTAAAATCACACTACTGCTGTCTCTTGCCAAGGCTTGTATGGGTGAGCAAAGGATAATAAAAAATCTACCTCTAGCTTACTAAATGATTTGCACTAAATGAATTGCAGATTCCACTGCAGCTCCCATTTAAGAGGGAAAAAAACCCTCTTAAGTTAAATTGTGGAGTTAAGAATATTAGATATGTGTACAAAAGCAACTGCACAAGTTCCAGTTCAAATCCTAAAATGGTTCTTCACTGAACCACTGATATAAGGCTCCTTTTTCTGAGAGGTTTTAACCAAAGTAATTTCCAGCAGATTCAGCACCATTATTTTAATAAGATGGAGTTATTGTGAGGTTAATGATAAATGCAGATAAATGACACAGTACTGAAATCCCATGTTACTCACTGGCGGTTTCCTTTTCTTATTTCTTTCATCAGTTTTATTTTTCCAACTGCATCTTGGCCATTAACAGTTACTTTTCAAGGCTATTGACACCTTTTTCCCCCTAATTTCAGACATATCATGTTTTGATCCCACAGGTCATTCAAATAGTGACTTATCTTATTTCACCACTACAGAACATGTTTATGCTCGTGAGGCATACAGATGTCAATTTCGGTATGATTATTATAATATAAATACAATGCATTTCATAAGTTTCATTCAAGGCCTCTGGTCTCCTTTACTCTAATTTTTTAATTTTAAGTGAGATTTAGGTCAAAGAGATGTGTAGGATTGTGCAATGTGAAGTAGGACATAATGAGATGGAAGAGAAAAGGCATGGAAACTAAATGTTCATTCATGTATCTCCTAAGCGTATTCACATATTGGAATATAAAAATATTTTTGGAGTGGATATTTTTGTTTTTGGTCACTAAATCTTCCACTTATTCAGGTTCTTAGCAAAATATTATTTTGACCTGACAGTCCATCAAGAATGATGTCTCAGGACATTGTCTGAGAATGTGCAAGACACTCACTTTCTTAAACAATGGTTCTAGTGAATCACTGGATGGAGGGACACCCCAAGTTCTATGATGGAGAACATGTAGGATTATATATTGCAGACATGTCAAACACAAGGCCCGGGGGCCGGATGTGGCCCGCGAAGTGGTTTCATGTGGCCCGCAAAGCCATCCTGGAAACAGTGAGGGAACGGCCCCTGCTGCCTTGGCCTTGGCCCAGGCCAGCCGGGAGCCAATGTACAATTTTGTGGTGGCCATCTTGACACTTGCCCCGGTGGACCATGCCTTGGCACTTGCCCCGGTCCCACTCCCTTCTGCCAGAGACCCTCAGATCTGTCCCACTCCTGCCCAGGCCCCCCACAGGCACCCTTGATGTGAATGATGTAGAACTGGCCATGCCCACCCAGTAGGCCACACCCACTCCATCCACACCCACCCAGAAGGCTGCACCCACTCTGGCCACACCCACCCAGCCTCCCAAGGGCAATCGCAATGCTGATGCGGCCCTCAGTGAAATTGAGTTTGACACCCCTGATATATTGTGTGCAATTGTACTTTATTGCATTGCATTCCATTGCAAATCCTGAATTAATTATTACTGTTATTATTAATATTGATGTGGGTGCATGTATGTATCAACCAGATTCATATTGTGGTTTACAGTTTACAGCACTTTCTAGTTTCTTATCAAGTAAGAACACCAATCAACAGAAGTGTTCTGGCAAGCAGTATTCTGCTGAGCAGTTGACTCTGTGAAATGCAAAAAAATAAAAGCACAACTTATGGCAGAACAAAGTACTTAAAGTTCAGAGAAAGCAATGTAAAAAGAAGGTACTCTTCAAATAAGTGAGTTTCTTTCAAGAGGATGGGTTTTACTGTTAAATATTTCTTCGTAGCATTGCACTATTCCATGTAAAAGATTGTTGCAGACTGAACCAGCTTACTTCACAATGCTGCAAATGAATCTGTTTACAATTAAATCTTGCTTGTTATGAAGAAACAAGTATAAACTCCATTTATACTTATGAAATAAAAATTTAAAATAGAGACATTGTTTTTAAAAGTTTGCAAGCATTTTGATTAACAAAGATTTTAAGGAATCTTTTAAAGAAAAGAATATTGTACTTTATTAATCATTTACACAAGTATGCTCATGGATACATTTTGCATACAACGTTAAGCTGGAAGGATTAAAATTTCAACTGTTTATGATTTTATTTCAGAATCTCCCTGGAAAATAGCATCATGCTTCCGGTTTAAATAACATAGATTCTGCATATACTTG
>NW_015386355.1:360635-371607 GCF_001527695.2 Protobothrops mucrosquamatus
GTTTCCACCCTTCTGTGAAATCAGCTGATCTGATCTGTGAATGGAAATGTGTGCATACATTATAAATTGACTTCTATAACTTGGGACCACAGAGTAATAAGTGACTATTCCAATAAACTCAGTAAATTTTGGGTTTGGTGCAAAAGAGAGAGATAAAAATCAAGTTACAGGTTTTTGCCACGAAGGATCAGCCTACCTCGTATCTATCTGTAGGACTAAACTAAACACCATCTATCAGACTTTTGCAGCCTACAAACAATTATATGTGTTTCTCAGTTACACTGTGCTTCAGGATTCTCTAAAATGGTGCTCTTTGGGACTTTAAAAATAGGGTGCATCACTCCTTATCCATATTGTGAATACAATAGTTTCTGGGGAGGGGGGAACAAATCTTTTTACTGATACTCCAAAGCATGTACAAAGAATTCTATATATGCTCATATGAATATATATGTGAGCCTGTGTATTCACGTAAACACACAGGCGTACACACTCACAAAGAGAAGCTGAATTTGTTAAGCTGGTCCTTAGTCATTTGTATTATTAAAGTTTTAAGTTTGGAATAAACATTGAAAATGTAAAACACAAATAATTTATTTCTTTGTGCATATTTATATAGCCTTTTAAAAACAAGGAAATCTTTTTTGCTTATTCTTTTACTGCTGCAGACTTTTCAGAGACCTATGATTTTGTATAGGTAAATAAACTTTATGCTACTAAATACTTCCTTACTTTCTTTTTGTTTGTTTAAGGCTTTCCTTCTCGATAAGGGCATTAGAGCATAAAATAAACATTAAAAAAACAAAACTCAGGCAAACTTGCAAGATTACCAGTTCTTACAAATTTTCAATACTAACATATGAGACATCACAAGATTTTGTAATTGCCATAGAAAATTCTCAGAGGAAAAGTTGCAGCACATTTGTGGAATTTGGGCTATCTTTTCCATAATGTTAAGTTTTTTGTATTCGCCATTGTCTGAACCCAGCTGCTCAACAAAATGTCTAACAATTAAGGCAAGCTTTGAAAAACTCAACAGGAAAATTTGTTTTCTCTATATTTCTTCTTTGTTCTATCTCATATATTCTTTTGAAATTAAAACATCCAGTCAGCCGACGGAACAGCTATATCAAAGTTTGCCATGGAGAGAAAAACGAGCCATATGCAGGAACATAGAAACAACTGCACAGGCCTGTATGAACCGTCTGAACACACATTGCCCATGCCAGAACTTTCAGTTTTGAGGGAACCAGTGAATACACTTACAATTTTGAAATTGTCTGTGGGCACTCACAGATTTCTGCCATAAAGGCAGAGCCATAAATAAAACATCAGCTTCCTAGTAATAGAAGGCCAACGAGTAAAATTATTTTCCAGAATGGCTCTAGGTTAGGAGCATTTAATTCCATTAAAAAATGGCTTGAATTCAGAGAATGGTCCAATCTCAATACCCATTTTTCTCTCTGGTATCAAAAGACAGGGCATCAGGAGTGGGACCTACTAAGCATACAATGGAGTCTTAAGTTTCTTCACCTCACCTCACCTCACCTTGATCTAAGAAGGAAAGTTAAACCTGTCACCGCCTAACCTAAATAACCTTCCTTTGCAAACAATGAACTGAGGAAGCTCAGATAAGCTGTTTGATTGGCGTGCTTCAAATGTGCTTTGGGAGCAGAACCCCCCCCCCACACACACACCTTTTGTACACTTCTGTATATGACAGGACTGGCCCCTTATTAGCAGCTGCCCATAGTTCAGGCGAAGCAGGCTAGATCAAAACAGGTGCTCTGGAGAAAATGTCCCCCAAAATAGTATCTCCACCTGAATTGACCACATGCTTTGCAAGAAGGCTTCTGAATCTTGCCTTGTGGCAATTCCTACCAGCACTTTTTTCAAGGCAAAGTGGGGATGAGAACTAAGCAGCTTCCCTCTCTCCCCCCACCCCTGCTTTGCCATATTTGAAACCTGGGAGAGAAAAAGCAACCAGTGAACAAAGAGCTAAACATATACAGTTGCCGCACTTAAACTTGAGTAATGCTGCAAAGATTCAAGAACAAGATGGCAGAAAAGATGGATATTGAGAGGGGAGATCAAAGGCAAGAGACACACAACGTGCATGTCAACAGATGGAGTTTTACAAACGGTGACAACCAGGGAGAGTGAAACAAGATCTGAGTGAGAATTGGAAAAGTGAAGGTCTGTATACAAAGACATGACATTTGCTGCTATCAGACGTGATGACAGCTGACAATTTAGATGGTTTTAAAAGTAGACTAGAATGCTTATTGGGGGAGAGGGCAAAACATACAATAGCTGTCAATACTGATGTCTGGATAGCACTTTCTGAATCAAGGCTAGAATAAGTTAAATACCTGCTATAGTGGAGACATAAAAGAAATGAAAGGCTACATCTGGTTGATCAGTGTATAATATAGAATCTTGGTCTTAGTAAATTATTGCCTTAATCCAACAGGGCTCTTTCTAAATGTAGGCTATGGATATAGCAATAGCAATAGTACTTAGACTTATATACTGCTTCACAGTGCTTTACAGCCCTCTCTAAGCAGTTTACAGAGTCAGCATATTGCTGCCAACAATCTGGATCCTCATTTTACCGACCTCTGAAGGATGGAAGGCTGAGTCAACCTTGAGCCGGTGAGAATTGAACTCCTGGCAGTGAGCAGTGAGTTAGCCTGCAATGCTGCATTCTCACTGCTGCGTCACTACGGCTTCTGATATAATGGGAAAAGGGCTAAAATGAGAAAAGAGTCTCTTCAAAGGCAACCATGAGCATTTCTAATGCTCATTTTGCCATTAGCAACAGGATTATGAGAGCTAATATATTGTAGGAAGAAATCCTTAGAAGTGAATCGTACTGAATAGCCAGCAATATGACCAGTTTTGCTATCCAATGCAATAGCTAATGAACTTTTTCTCGATGGAATTCAGAATGACCAGCAGGACCCAGTAGTAAATAGCTGGCCTCTCCCAAAATGTTGATGGTCTGTATTCATATAGTCATTGCACATACTTGCAGATCTTCAGCTACCAAGCTAATGCACCCAGCAAATCATACCAGGCCACAACACACCAGAAGTTACAAAGTGTATTTAGATAAGAAAACAATTTCAAATCACATGATATAAGATATATGAAACCTTCATGATGATACCGAACCCTGCTGACCTCCATGAGGGACAGTCCTACTTCTGTATCGTTGCTGAGACAAAGCTTCGTCAGACAAGACCTGGTCATGGGTGACCTGTTGCTCTTAACTGAATCTCCTGGAAACTCCAAACTTTCCTGAATCTCCTGGAAAGTCCAAAGCTCTGGCTGGGGCAACTAGAATCAGACTGTTTGACAAGTCAGTCTGATTATCTTCCACCATTTGTTCCAAATGCCGCCCTAAACAGACTCTGCAACCATCAAAATTTGAAAGGAGGCATGCAAAATCTAGATACAGTAGCTCACAGATTAGTGGTATAGCTGTTTTCAGGAATTACTTCCTAATGTGGTCTAACACTTAGAGGTTCAACCTGAGAAAACAATGGAGCAATAGAAGTAGCAGCTGTAATATTTCAATCAAAATGCACAATTTTGATGAGATTACTTAGAACCACTATCTTATGTAAGGTGTGATAAAAGATAATGGCCTCTTCAAGTGGACTTCTTCAACTCTAGGAAGTGACATGGGCTTCTTAACATGAAATGTAATGCTGGTTACCAACTTGGCTGGCTTCAAAAAAAAAATAGGTTGGACCAAATCATAGATGTCTTGGGGTTCAATGGCTATTAGTCTTAATGGCAGTGTGACTGCCTCTGCTGGGAGGCTAGTGGGATTCCTTTTGCAGTCGATTGACTATTTTGGGACTGATGGACTAGATGGGTCAGAAATCCAATCCAGCATATTTTTATCCTGATGTTCCTATTCCTAGAGTTTTCTTGACCTTGACAACAGTAAGAAATGCCTTTTTCCAGGATGCCTTTTGCCTCCCAATCTATGTAGGTTATAGCCTTGATATTTTCTAATGGCCTCTGTATCCAAGGTCTAAGAAGACCAAAGCCTACTTTTAGAGATAAGCTAAGGTTTAGTGTTTGCAACAAAGTTGAAGTAGGGTCATACATGTCTCTAAAGTATAATGTTTAATGTCTTCATTTCTACCATGTTAACAATATAATACAAAGATAGGACCTAGCTATTTGAAGGAACACCTATCTCTGATGGCTTCAGCCCATCAGGTGAGATCAGGCAGATTGACTGCCTTTAGGTGTCTCTTTTAGGTATCATCTCAGGAACTAGCAAGTAATACCTCTCTGCTGCAGCACCTGATTTATATGGATCTCACCTTAAGGGCTTTCAGAATGTCACTGAATATTTACCTGTTCTCCCAGGTCTAGGGAAAGAATAATAGTCGAGTCTCTCCAGCTGAGCCAAAGATCCTTTCTTCTTTGCTCATGTCAAAACTGTCCAATTCAATGGACAAAACTGTCAACATGATCAGGGATCATTACAATGAGACTTCTTGTTCAAAAGTGGAATCTATGACAAGTGCAATCTTGATCAGCTGTAGAAAAACTGGGTAATGTCTGCCATAAACCAAAGAAAGCCTTTTAGCAACTTTTCTCATCTGGGGCTGTGAGGACCTCTAGTGTCCTAGTGGCATCATTACAAGCTAAATGGTCTTTCCATGAAAATCAAGGAAAGGGTTCTGTAGATCAGGGGTCCACAACCCCCATCCCTCGTTGACCAGCATCGGGCTGCAGCATGCCAGCAACCGGGCCGCACAAACAAGCAAAGCCCCATCTGTGGGATGCAGCTGCACACAAAAACACACCCCTTCCGGTCCACGGAAAAATCCCTCTCCACATAACCGGTTCCTGGTGTCCAAAAGGTTGGGGACCTCTGCTGTAGAAGTTTAAAAATTAACTGCTTACAATGTTCAAATTGTACATTTTAAAGGCTGAAACCCAGTTTGGGAGATCACCTAGTCCATCTAGTCCACCTAGTCCACCTAGATCACTCCTTCCTAGCAGAGTAATTCACTGCTGCCAACCTCTATTTCAACACCTCCAGCAAAAAAAAAAAAAGGGCCCTGTCTTTAAAGGCACTCTGATGTATTTACTGGACAACTTTAATTTTTAGGCATTTTTGTCCTCCAATCTATTTATTGTACTTTAATTCAATTGATTTTTGTCCCATCTTCAGGAACAATTCTCTACTGCAGGGTATCCCAACTAAGGGTGTTCGTACCCCCTGGGGGGTGCGAGATGATATTCCAGGGGGTGCGAAAACTTGGGTTTTCAGAATTATAGTGTATATGCATAATTCGCTGCCGTTATTTCAAATTTTTATAAGGGGTGCGAGAATATATCAGAAGCGTTCTAAGGGTGCGGGGTATAGAAAAGTTTGGGAACCACTCCTCTACTGAATCCACAAGGGAAAGTGTCAAAAACATAATAAACCTTTATCCTTTTTTTTTCCTTCAGGCTGAATATATCCAGTGCCTCTAAACACTCTTCTTCTTTGGTTTTTCTCCTTGGCCTTGCCTTTCATCTTGGCTGCTCTCCACTGGGCAGACTCCAATTTCTCAGTGTTCTTTCTGAAACAGGGCACAATATTTTAGATGTGATTTGGACGGCACAAAACAGAGAGGAACAATGAGTTCTCCTGATATTGACGCTACTGTATACTTCTATTGCTACAGCCTAGGGCTGCATTTACAGGTACCAGTAATCCTTGACTTACAATCATTCATTTAGCAACCGTTCAAAGTTATAAAGGCACTATAATAATAATAATAATAATAATAATAATAATAATAATAATAATAATAATAATAATAATAAAGTTGGAAGGGACCTTGGAGGTCATCTAGTCCAACCCCTGCTCAGGCAGGAAATCCTATACCATTTCAGACAAATGGCTGTCCAGTCTCTTCTTAAAAACTTCCAGTGCTGGAGCATTCACCACTTCTGGAGGCAGGTTGTTCCACTGGCTAATTGTTCTAATTGTCAGAAAGTTTCTCCTTAGTTCTAGGTTGCTTCTCTCCTTGATTAGTTTCCATCCGTTGCTTCTTGTCCTGCCTTCAGGCGCTTTGGAGAATAGCTTGACTCGCTCTTTTTTGTGGCAGCCCCTGAGATATTGGAACACTGCTATCATGTCCCCCCTCGTCCTTCTCTTCATTAAACTAGACATACCCAATTCCAGCACCGTTCCATATGTGTTTTAGCCTCCAGTCCCCTAATCATCTCTGTTGCTCTTCTCTGTACTCTTTCTAGAGTCTCAACATCTTTTTTACATTGTGGTGACCAAAACTGGATGCAGTATTCCAGGTGTGGCCTTACCAAGGCATTGTAAAGTGGTATTAATACTTCATGTGATCTTGATTCTGAAAAAAGTGAGTTACAACAGTTATGACTGTTGCAGAATCCCCATGGTTACATGATCAAAATTTGGGTGCTTGGCAACTGGCATGTATTTATGATGGTTGCAATGTCTCAGGTTCACGTGATCACCATCTGCATCCTTCCAAAGTGACTTCTGACAAGCAAAGTCAATGAGGGAAGCTGGATTCACTTAACAACTGGAGTGGTTTGTTCAATAACTGTGGCCAAAAGGGCATAAAATCAGGTAAGTCACTTAACACCCATCTTGCTTAGCAATGGAAATTCTATTCCCCATTGTGATCATAAGTTGAGGATTGTGTGTACTTCTTTGGCAGCTGCATCACACTGTTGTCTATGGAGATTCTCAATCATCAAGGTCATGGTTGTCCCAAAGGTGCTTTTTCAGGAGACAACTGGACTTTCTTGTTTTTCTTTGAAAACATTTCGCTTCTCAACTAAGAAGCTTCTTCAGCTCTGGCTGGATGGTGGGGAATGGAAGGATTTATACTCCTTGCAGAAAGCTGGTCATTTGCATTCTTTTAGAGAGTCATGGAGGCCACTTGGAGGTTTATCTATGTCCTCAGGGTCACCTGAGTAGTGCAAATGTGTGTGGAACTGAAAGGACTGTGTTGTAGACTGAAGATAGATGATGTCGTGTCCTCCCCCTCTCTCAACTACCCAGTCAGAGCTGAAGAAGCTTCTTGGATGAGAAGCAAAAGGTCTTCAAAGAAAAACAAGGAAGTCCAATTGTCTCTTGAAAAACCACCTTTGGGATCACACTGTTGGCTCATGTTCAGCTTCTAAATCACCAAGAGACCTAGATCCTTATTGCATGAATTAGTGCTCAGTGTGTTTTCTCCCTGTCCTGTGGGTTGCTGTTAATTTCCGTTAAATGCCCCAATTAATTGGTCCAAAGAATGGAGGGCTTCATTCACTTGAGGGCCATTCTTCATTTCTGATTTAAACTGCTCTCTACTTTTTCTTCTTCTAAAGCCTCTGCTCTGCCTTACTATTGAAAGGTGCCGCTGAATGTAAGGTGTGCAAAGCATCTTGATGTAGGGTGTGCAAAGCATCTTCAGCAAGATCATTGTTAAACCTCTGACTTTGCTGCCTTCTACCTGATTGTGCCACTGGTTGCTATTGACATAATGGGAGCGACTCTTCTAAGTTGAAACTTAAATTTGTCTCAATCATGGGCCTAAGATTAGACCAAGGGGACATCTGTGGGGTCCTTAGTCCTCACTGAACTTAGTTTTTGTTGGGTTTTTTTTGCAGACGTTTCATAAGACCATGTAGACCAGACTTAAACAGATCAGATTATGGCTTAGTCCTTAGTGCAAAGTATAAACCCAGGTTCTATTTCTCCCAGGTTCCCTAGCTGAAGTCTATTCTATTTACACCTTCATGTTAACAAAATAGAAATTTCAATTAATGTGCCAATGAAATGTTCTTGATACTGTTCTTTTGCACAGAAACAAAGAAGTTTGTGCAAATAGGAGAAGTGACTCATTAGTTGTATTATTAGCCTGTGGCCAAAAATACAGATCCTTGTGTTACATTGAAGATGGGGGTGGGTGGGGGGAGAGTGCTTAATCTTTCAAGCCATCCTCACTTGTGTGAGATGAAAGGTTATATGTCATAAATAAATAAAAATGAACAGTCAAGCTAGATAAAGGCAGGAGGGAAAAAACCCTGAATAATTTTTTGCCTCAAGATTCAGTGCTAGACACCTTTTTTTAAAGGTTAGCAAATTCACAGGCAATAGATCCATCGGCAATGAGTTATAACTGCAAAGAACAGAAACACCCTATGAAGAAACAATGTGTCCCTGATAATTAGATGCTGAGGACAAATAACTAGTGTTGGCCATCCTGTTCTGCTTGTGATTCTNGTTTCCACCCTTCTGTGAAATCAGCTGATCTGATCTGTGAATGGAAATGTGTGCATACATTATAAATTGACTTCTATAACTTGGGACCACAGAGTAATAAGTGACTATTCCAATAAACTCAGTAAATTTTGGGTTTGGTGCAAAAGAGAGAGATAAAAATCAAGTTACAGGTTTTTGCCACGAAGGATCAGCCTACCTCATATCTATCTGTAGGACTAAACTAAACGCCATCTATCAGACTTTTGCAGCCTACAAACAATTATATGTGTTTCTCAGTTACACTGTGCTTCAGGATTCTCTAAAATGGTGCTCTTTGGGACTTTAAAAATAGGGTGCATCACTCCTTATCCATATTGTGAATACAATAGTTTCTGGGGAGGGGGGAACAAATCTTTTTACTGATACTCCAAAGCATGTACAAAGAATTCTATATATGCTCATATGAATATATATGTGAGTCTGTGTATTCACGTAAACACACAGGCGTACACTCACAAAGAAGCTGAATTTGTTAAGCTGGTCCTTAGTCATTTGTATTATTAAAGTTTTAAGTTTGGAATAAACATTGAAAATGTAAAACACAAATAATTTATTTCTTTGTGCATATTTATATAGCCTTTTAAAAACAAGAAAATCTTTTTTGCTTATTCTTTTACTGCTGCAGACTTTTCAGAGACCTATGATTTTGTATAGGTAAATAAACTTTATGCTACTAAATACTTCCTTACTTTCTTTTTGTTTGTTTAAGGCTTTCCTTCTCGATAAGGGCATTAGAGCATAAAATAAACATTAAAAAAACAAAACTCAGGCAAACTTGCAAGATTACCAGTTCTTACAAATTTTCAATACTAACATATGAGACATCACAAGATTTTGTAATTGCCATAGAAAATTCTCAGAGGAAAAGTTGCAGCACATTTGTGGAATTTGGGCTATCTTTTCCATAATGTTAAGTTTTTTGTATTCACCATTGTCTGAACCAAGCTGCTCAACAAAATGTCTAACAATTAAGGCAAGCTTTGAAAAACTCAACAGGAAAATTTGTTTTCTCTATATTTCTTCTTTGTTCTATCTCATATACTGTATTCTTTTGAAATTAAAACATCCAGTCAGCCGACAGAACAGCTATATCAAAGTTTGCCATGGAGAGACAAACGAGCCATATGCAGGAACATAGAAACAACTGCACAGGCCTGTATGAACCGTCTGAACACACATTGCCCATGCCAGAACTTTCAGTTTTGAGGGAACCAGTGAATACACTTACAATTTTGAAATTGTCTGTGGGCACTCACAGATTTCTGCCATAAAGGCAGAGCCATAAATAAAACATCAACTTCCTAGTAATAGAAGGCCAACGAGTAAAATTATTTTCCAGAATGGCTCTAGATTAGGAGCATTTAATGGCTCTAGATTAGGAGCATTTAATGGCTCTAGATTAGGAGCATTTAATGGCTCTAGATTAGGAGCATTTTAATTCCATTAAAAAATGGCTTGAATTCAGAGAATGGTCCAGTCTCAATACCCATTTTTCTCTGCTATCAAAAGGCAGGGCATCAGGAGTGGGACCTACTAAGCATACAATGGAGTCTTAAGTTTCCTCACCTCACCTTGATCTAAGAAGGAAAGTTAAACCTGTCACAGCCTAACCTAAATAACCTTCCTTTGCAAACAATGAACTGAGGAAGCTCAGATAAGCTGTTTGATTGGCGTGCTTCAAATGTGCTTTGGGAGCAGAAAAAACCCCCCACCTTTTGTACACTTCTGTATATGACAGGACTGGCCCCTTATTAGCAGCTGCCCATAGTTCAGGCGAAGCAGGCTAGATCAAAACAGGTGCACTGGAGAAAATGTCCCCCAAAATAGTATCTCCACCTGAAATGACCACATGCTTTGCAAGAAGGCTTCTGAATCTTGCCTTGTGGCAATTCCTACCAGCACTTTTTCAAGGCAAAGTGGGGATGAGAACTAAGCAGCTTCCCTTCCCCCCCCCCCCCCCCCCCCCCCCCCCCGCTTTGCCATATTTGAAACCTGGGAGAGAAAAAGCAACCAGTGAACAAAGAGCTAAACATATACAGTTGCCGCACTTAAACTTGAGTAATGCTGCAAAGATTCAAGAACAAGATGGCAGAAAAGATGGATATTGAGAGGGGAGATCAAAGGCAAGAGACACACAACGTGTATGTCAACAGATGGGAGTTTTCCAAACGGTGACAACCAGGGAGAGTGAAACAAGATCTGAGTGAGAATTGGAAAAGTGAAGGTCTGTATACAAAGACATGACATTTGCTGCTATCAGACGTGATGACAGCTGACAATTTAGATGGTTTTAAAAGTAGAATAGAATCCTTATATTTTGGATGGCATGCATATTTATTCTTTGATAAGAAAGTTGATTCTATTTTTAAATCTCATATCTTAAGAGTGGCGATTTTGAGAATTTGGAAAAAGTATTATCATAAATTAAATTTCAAGATACCAGTGTGGGCAATTCTGGAACATGCAATACAAGGAGTAACTACGGGAGTTAAATTAGAGGGAATTACTTATAGAGATTTATTGGTTCTAAAGGGTCAAGACTGGCAAATTAAATTATTGGATGAATTGAGACAAGAGAAAGTGCTTCAGTCTTGGTTCTTATATTATCAATTGGCTGAAAGATGGTGTTTAGATCAAAAATTGGGTCTTATGTTG
>NW_015386355.1:372468-376135 GCF_001527695.2 Protobothrops mucrosquamatus
ATTTATCCTGATATGGAGAAGATGGATAGACTATATTCAGAAAAAATATGAATTGAGAAACTATCATCTTGCTTTTGATTAATTATTTAATTTTTATAAGTTTATTATTGTATTTTAGAGTTATAGTAAGTTTATACTTGTTTATTGTATGAATGGATAGCTTTGGATAGATTAAAATTATTTTGTAATTATTCCTGGGCTTAGCTCTGGGAAGTCCGGGGGGGGAGGGGGGAAAAGGATAAAAATATATAAAAATTGATGTGTTTATTAATTATTCTGGAAATATATTTATGAGGATGATCCTGGCTGTTACCCCAAACTGCTTCTGGTTGGTGCTTGAGAAAGAGGTTGGGAAGTAGGGAGTGGAAGGAGGAAGGTGGAGTGGTTGAGAGTCTAGAGGGAGGAAGGTTTGGTAGGTGAAAGAGGGGGAAGCAGAGAGGGGGCAGCCGGGATCACCCGTAAAGTATCTTTTTTTTTTGAGTATTGATGTTTTGTATTTATATGCATCAAGTTTATGTTTATATTTTGTTATACTTGAAAATAATAAAAAAAAAAAAAAGTAGACTAGAATGCTTATTGGGGGAGAGGGCAAAACATACAATAGCTGTCAATACTGATGTCTGGATAGCACTTTCTGAATCAAGGCTAGAATAAGTTAAATACCTGCTATAGTGGAGACATAAAAGAAATTAAAGTCTACATCTGGTTGATCAGGGTATAATATAGAATCTTGGTCTTAGTAAGTTATTGCCTTAATCCAACAGGGCTCTTTCTAAATTTAGGCTATGGATAAAGCAATAGCAATAGCACTTAGACTTATATACTGCTTCACAGTGCTTTACAGCCCTCTCTAAGCGGTTTACAGAGTCAGCATATTGCTGCCAACAATCTGGATCCTCATTTTACCGACCTCTGAAGGATGGAAGGCTGAGTCAACCTTGAGCCGGTGAGAATTGAACTCCTGGCAGTGAGCAGTGAGTTAGCCTGCAATGCTGCATTCTCACTGCTGCGTCACTACGGCTTCTGATATAATGGGAAAAGGGCTAAAATGAGAAAAGAGTCTCTTCAAAGGCAACCATGAGCCTCCCCAAGTTTCTGTTGAGTAAGAGCAAATTTCTAATGCTCATTTTGCCATTAGAAACAAGATTATGAGAACTAATATATTGTAGGACGAAATCCTTAGAAGTGAATCGTACTGAATAGCCAGCAATATGACCAGTTTTGCTATCCAATGCAATAGCTAATGAACTTTTTCTCGATGGAATTCAGAATGATCAGCAGGACCCAGTAGTAAATAGCTGGCCTCTCCCAAAATGTTGATGGTCTGTATTCATATAGTCATTGCACATACTTGCAGATCTTCAGCTACCAAGCTAATGCCACCCAGCAAATCATACCAGGCCACAACATACCAGAAGTTACAAAGTGTATTTAGATAAGAAAACAATTTCAAATCACGTGGTATAAGAGATATAAATGCAATACAATACAATACAATACAATACAATAATGATTTATTTAACATTTGCCTGAGTTGGGATCCCCTTACACACAGACAAAATCAGAACATGAAACCCTCATGATGATACTGAACCCTGCTGATCTCCATGATGGACAGTCCTACTTCTGTATCGTTGCTGAGACAAAGCTTCAAGTCAGCCAAGACCTGGTCATGGGTGACCTGTTGCTCTTAACTGAATCTCCTGGAAAGTCCAAACAGAGCTGGGGCAACTAGAATCAGACTGTTTGACAAGTCAGTCTGATTATCTTCCACCATTTGTTCCAAATGCCACCCTAAACAGACTCTGCAACCATCAAAATTTGAAAGGAGGCATGCAAAATCTAGATACAGTAGCTCACAGATTAGTGGTACAGCTGTTTTCAGGAATTACTTCCTAATGTGGTCTAACCCTTAGAGGTTCAACCTGAGAAAACAATGGAGCAATAGAAGCAGCAGCTGTAATATTTCAATCAAAATGCACAATTTTGATGAGATTACTTAGAACCACTATCTTATGTAAGGTGTGATAAAAGATAATGGCCTCTTCAAGTGGACTTCTTAAACTCTAGGAAGTGGCTTGGGCTTCTTAACATGAAATGTAATGCTGGTTGCCAACTTGACTATTTTGGGACTGATGGACTAGATGGGTCAGAAATCCAATCCAGCATATTTTTATCCTGATGTTCCTATTCCTAGAGTTTTCTTGACCTTGACAACAGTAAGAAATGCCTTTTTCCAGGATGTCTTTTGCCTCCCAATCTACAGTATGTAGGTTATAGCCTTGATATTTTCTAATGGCCTCTGTATCCAAGGTCTACTTTTAGAGATAAGCTAAGGTTTAGTGTTTGCGACAAAGTTGAAGTAGGGTCATACATGTCTCTAAAGTATAATGTTTAATGTCTTCATTTCTACCATGTTAACAATATAATACAAAGATAGGACCTAGCTATTTGAAGGAACACCTATCTCTGATGGCTTCAGCCCATCAGGTGAGATCAGGCAGATTGACTGCCTTTAGGTGTCTCTTTTAGGTGTCATCTCAGGACCTAGCAAGTAATACCTCTCTGCTGCAGCACCTGATTTATATGGATCCCACCTTAAGGGCTTTCAGAACGTCACTGAATATTTACCTGCTCTCCCAGGCCTTGGGAAAGAATAATAGTCGAGTCTCTCCAGCTGAGCCAAAGATCCTTTCTTCTTTACTCATGTCAAAACTGTCCAATTCAATAGACAAAACTGTCAACATGATCAGGGATCATTACAGTGAGACTTCTTGTTCAAAAGTGGAATCTATGACAAGCGCAATCTTGATCAGCTGTAGCAAAACTGGGTAATATCTGCCATAAACCAAAGGAATCCTTTTATCAACTTTTCTCATCTGGGGCTGTGAGGGCCTCTAGTGTCCTATTAGCATCATTACAAGCTAAATGGTCTTTCCATGAAAATCAAGGAAAGGGTTCTGTAGATCAGGGTACCCCAACCCCCCAAGGGGACATCTGTGGGGTCCTTAGTGCTCACTGAACTTGGTTGTTGTTGGGTTTTTTTGCAGACCTTTCATAAGACCATATAGACCAGACTTAAACAGATCAGATTATGGCTTAGTCCTTAGTGCAAAGTATAAATCCAGGTTCTATTTCTCCCAGGTTCTCTAACAGAAGACTATTCTATTTACACCTTCATGTTAACAGAATAGAAATTTCAATTTATGTGCCAATGAAATGTTCTTGGTACTGTTCTTTTGCACAGAGACAAAGAAGTTTGTGCAAATAGGAGAAGTGACTCACAATAATTTTATTATTAGCCTGTGGCCAAAAATACAGATCCTTGTGTTACATTGAAAATGGGGGTGGGTGGGGTGAGAGTGCTTAATCTTTCAAGCCACCCTCACTTGTGTGAGATGAAAGATTATATGTCATAAATAAATAAAAATGAACAGTCAAGCTAGATAAAGGCAGGAGGGGGGAAAACCTGAATAATTTTTTGCCTCAAGATTCAGTGCTAGACACCTTTTTTTAAAGGTTAGCAAATTCACAGGCAATAGATCCATCGGCAATGAGTTATAACTGCAAAGAACAGAAACACCCTATGAAGAAACAATGTGTCCCTGATAATTAGATGCTGAGGACAAATAACTAGTGTTGGCCATCCTGTTCTGCTTGTGATTCT
>NW_015386355.1:376585-378961 GCF_001527695.2 Protobothrops mucrosquamatus
CCTGAATAATTTTTTGCCTCAAGATTCAGTGCTAGACACCTTTTTTTAAAGGTTAGCAAATTCACAGGCAATAGATCCATCGGCAATGAGTTATAACTGCAAAGAACAGAAACACCCTATGAAGAAACAATGTGTCCCTGATAATTAGATGCTGAGGACAAATAACTAGTGTTGGCCATCCTGTTCTGCTTGTGATTCTCCTAAGGGAATCTAACATAATCTTCGATGGATAACATGGGTGCTAGATGAGACCAAAGACTCTTTCACTGCACTGGTGAAATTAAATAAAAATATATTGATGGTAATCAACACCCTCACTTAAGTTTAACATCTACATAAAGACTCTAGATGAGGTTCATTGGCCAAAAGAGGATTAGGCATATCTCCATCACTTGGCCAATGAAGTGATGCAGTTCTGGTCTTATTCTTGGAGACTGTTGGGGTCTGGATACAGATGACAGGCTTAAACTTAACTATGATAAAACCAAGCGGCTATAAGTTCATGGTTCTTCCAGTGCCAGAGATTATCCATCTTTGAGTAAAGATGTACTTCCTGTCCTGAATGGAGTTGCACTCCCTCTAACAGAGCTGGTTCTTAATTTAGGAGTCTTCTGGGACTCACAGCTCAAACATCAGGTGGCAGTTGGGGCCAGGAAGACTTTTGTACAAATTCATCTAGAGACTAATTGTGCTTTTACTTGGACAGGGAGTCCTTTCTCATGATCACTTATGTGTTGACTACTTTGCATGCAGACTGCAGCTTGGCATTTTACATGAGGCTGCCCTTGAAGACTACTCAGAAGCTGATTTGCTCCAGAATATAATAATAATAATAATAATAATAATAATAATAATAATAATAATAATAATAATAATAATAATAATAGTAGTAGTAGTAGTAGTAGTAGTAGTAGTAGTAGTTGTAGTAGTAGTAGTAGTAGTAGTAGTAGTACAGTTGGAAGGGACCTTGAAGGTCATCTAGTCCAACCCCCTGCTCAGGCAGGAAACCCTATACCATTTCGGACAAATGGCTGTCCAGCCTCTTCTTAAAAACTTCCAGTGTTGGAGCATTCACCGCTTCTGGAGGCAGGTTGTTCCACTAGTTAATTGTTCTCACTGTCAGGAAGTTTCTCCGTAGTTCTAGGTTGCTTCTCTCCTTGATTAGTTTCCACCCGTTGCTTCTTGTCCTGCCTTCAGGTGCTTTGGAAAATAGCTTCACTCCCTCTTCTTTGTGGCAGCCCCTGAGATATTGGAACACTACTATCATGTCCCCCCTCTTCCTTCTCTTCATTAAACTAGACATACCCAAATCCAGCAGCCGTTATGCTTTAGCCTCCAGTCCCCTTATATGCTTTATCCTTATATGCTTTAGTCTCCAGTCCCCTAATCACAGTACAAGCAGTCAAGGGCATACCTCAGATAGTACTTCTGCTATATGAACAACACTACTTGCTATTGAGATTTTAGGTGCAATTCAAGGACCTAGTAATTATTTCTAAAGAACTTTATGGTGTCGGATCTGGCTATCTGAAGGACCATCTCTCCCATTATTTCTACATATCTTTTTCATAATTGACAATGCTTCATACCCCATACATCAAGGCATGTTGTTGGATGGCACCCAGAAACACACCTTCTCTGTCATAGAACCTGCCCACCCTCCCTTGAGATTCAGATTATCTCAACTCTGAGATCTTTTAAATGAGCTTTGAAAACTTGTTCCCCACCCCCAACATCTGGACTACATCTAATATCTGTCCATCTACCATATATTATCTGTTCTGGTTATGGTGCATGTCTATACCTTACCATTGTATTTTTTCTTTTCTACTTTCATTTAGTATTATAATTGTTTTTAATTTCTATGTCACTGAGATCCAGTATTGAGTTAGATGACTTGTTACATCAAGAGAAATACATAAATGCCCCAAACGTTGGCCTGGAATTTTATTTTGGGAGTTGCTATTGCCCTTTGTTGGAGAAGCTAATACTGTACTATCTTGGAATCTGTCTCTATGGTCCTCTCAAAGCATCTTGAGTCAAGTCAAGCTGTTGCTGTTAACATAGAATTATCATTGAATTCTTTACAATCCTGATATTACATTATAGGGTAACAGGGTGATATAAGACTACAATACCGTGCCTGCTGGTGTTCTTCAGAACTAGACTCCATCAGGCTTCTCGACAAAGAATGAGGAAAGGTTTACATTTCACGGGTTCATTTGGTCCAGCGTGTTCCTGGCATTACCCTAGGGTCCATGTAAAAAGAGCAGGAAAGGAGATGAGTGGTTATCAGATAAAATGTGAGATGGTTGGGACAGCTTTGCTCTGATAAGTATTTGAGGTCAGCACTTGTCCCATCAGTTATCTTAAAAA
>NW_015386355.1:380382-385608 GCF_001527695.2 Protobothrops mucrosquamatus
CTTTTGAATATGTGGTTTAACTATAATTAAACTATAAAAACTATATTATAAACTAAACTATAAAAACATGGCTAAGGAATGAATTGAAAAATATGGTTTGATTGTGGTGGAAGATTGAGAGAATTAATAAAGTATACTGTAAAAGACTGATTAGAAATTCTGAATGTGTGAGAGACCAATTTTTGCTAGTGTCAAGAGTCGGTGCTTGGAAAAATAAATGTAGAAGAGAAAGCAGAATGTTGACGGCAGGGAAGAAAAAATATAGTCCTATATGAAAAGACAGCTTATTCTCCCAACAAAATTAATGCAGTGAGCATAAGGAAAGAGGATACGAAGTTACTTGGAACAGAGTAGATAAAAAAATAAGTTACCGGGTATCATAGAAGTGTACGGATTTATGCTAAAGACACTTAAGAAACAAGTTCCTTGGTGATGAAATGAAAGAGACTATGGATGAGAAAAGTTGCATAAAAGAGAACAATTGTTTGCAATAGTGGCAAATATCTGTAGCTGGGGTGTAGGATGAGGGTGAAAGGATTGTTCTCCAAGCTTGTGGGTTGGTTTCTGAATGTTTTGTTATCAGGCTAGGTAACATCTTCAGAGAAAAATTGTTCTAAAAACAATTACTTATAGAAAATTAGATTTAGCTTTATTTCTTTTTTTGTGGGGGGTTATTTCTTGTTTCCTATTTATTTGCTTTACTATTTCTTAATTATCTCCTATACCTGCATGTTATTTATACTAGAAGGAAATAATATAATGGGTGGGTATAGAGATATGAATGCATACATTCACTCCAGATGTTAAAAATGGTGATATTTCTAATAATAGTAGTAGTAGTTGTAGTAGTAGTAGTAGTAGTAGTAGTAGTAGTAATAATAATAATAATAATAAAAAAGTTGGAAGGGACCTTGGAGGTCATCTGGTCCAACCCCCTGCTCAGGCAGGAAACCCTATACCATTTCAGACAAATGACTTTCCAGTCTCTTCTTAAAAACTTCCATTGTTGGAGCATTCACTGCTTCTGGAGGCAGGTTATTCCACTGGTTAATTGTTCTGTCAGGAAGTTTCTCACATAACCTTTGATCAATTTCATGTTACAGGAAGCCCTGGGAAAGAACAAAAGAGTTACATAGCAAGATCAGGCAGGCTAAAAGCATTTAATTCTTTTCCGTTTCATGACACCTTTTTGTAAGGGTACAAGCTACACTAAACTATTTTGGTAATTCTTAGGACTTTCCGTTCACGAGGCATTATAACTGTTCAGATTCTAGTTTGTATCACCTGCTACTTTAAACAAACAAACAAAAAGTTTCTGACATCAGTGTCAATGTTAAGTCTCATTTTAGACAACAGCTCTTCTACCACCAATAAAAAAAAATGAAACTGCCAAATTAAAGGGGCTGCCCTTAAAGATAGTGCTATTGCCTATTTCTTGATTATTTCTCTTACAACAAAGACCATGACCTTAACACAGCCGATTAGACAAGCTCATGCCCTAAAGATGGAATGTTTGCAGATCAGGGAAATATAAGAAGACAGCTAAGTGCGTTATTTACAGGCAAGAAATCAGCAAGAGATTTGCAAGGGTGAATGGATAGCTTCAGTGACCCAAATGGTATGGTTTCAGAGAATAAGATGCCAAGGAGTGACCACAGTTGATTTATTTTTTAAGATCAGGAATCCATTTATGGATGACATCAAAGATGACTATACTGAAGTTTAAAAGACAAGGGAGAACAGTGTTGTACTTAGGAGTACACAATATAAAATAACAGCGTTCCGGGCTGTCAAAGCAGAAATTAAGATTCCTAGGCAAGTTCTTAATAGCACCATTCAAAAAGGATTCTTAGTTGTCTATTATTTGATGGTCCACTTTGTAGGCTGAGTTTGACTTGCTTACTTGCTTGCTGGCTTTATTTATTTATTTATTTGTTTGTTTGTTTATTGGCTGCCCATCTTATTCATTCATTCATTCATTCATTTATAAAATTTATTGGCTGCCCATCTTACCCTAGGGTAACTCTGGGCAGCTTACAGTTATATATACAGTTAAAAGATAAAATGACATTAAAGACACATGGGGAGGGTGGGGGTGGAGTCGGGGGAAGGTGGGATCTGTTGTTACTCAATCAACCATCTCCATTGCGCTGTTCCCCCACTGGGGCCCCAAGCCGACTGGCACAGCCACATCTTTACAAAAAGATGGGAGGGTTGGGACCCAACCTTACATCGGGGGCGGGAAGATGTTCCAGAGGGCAGGAGCCTCAGCAGAGGAGGACTTCCTCCTGGGCCCCGCCACCCAGAATAATCATACTGACGGGACCTGTTGTGTATTCCTCAGCTATGGAATTATCCTAGAAATTCTACAAAGTGTAATGTTGTGTGTCCTTATTATGTACATAAGTAACATAAAAAGCCAGGCTATAAATTGGCTTTTGGAGGACAGTAGTACGGAAGGAGAGGATGGATTAGTATTGTTATTACCATTATCTACTGGTGAAATTGAACTGGATATTAGAATAATGTATCAATAACAGACTTATGAATTAGCTAATATTAAGTAGGACTCCATATATGATTTTAGATGATAAGGCACCATTGTATGAGTACTTGGTTTAAATGACATTCTAAGTGTAATGTACAAACTAAACCATGGATAAATTGTGAATTAAGATACAAAAGCCCTATCTAAAATTTTTAGCCATGGTTTGTAACTGATCTTAGAGTCAGACTGTCATCAAAACCTCTTAGTAATGTCCCCTTCTAGCCTCCCAATTTAGAGATAGGAGCAGCTACCAAATGGGAATTTACTTCCCCAGTAGCGATTATTGGGTAGAGGAGGGAGATGGGACACAAAGAGGATTGAGAAAGTTCAACTTTCTCCAATTCTATATATGTGGTTCAGATTTTGATTAAGTCCCTGCCATTTTTGCCCCATAATGTCTACAATAACAAAAAACACCAGAAATGTCAGACACTTTCCCTTGTATTCAGGATTTTGTTTCCAACTTAATTGTCCCACATTTCAAAATTTGAGAGCCAGGTTCTTTAGGGCTTGGGAATGCTCCAGTTTCATAGGGACAGAAATGGACTCTCAACTCCTTTGGTCTCCCTGATCCCATGTAACCTCTGGGTGTCTTCACCCTGGACTCAGGGGGGGCAGCCAGTCAGCCAGGGACAGAGTTTGCTATTTTGGGCCATGTTGTAAAAACAAGCAAAGTGCGCCAAACGATGGGGATGACAAAGCAGGGCCAAGATGTCAATGTTGGCATTTTCTCATTGGCCAGCAGGAGAGATCACCAGCCACATCTAGTGACTGCTTGCAATGGCTGTGGATCACTGGGAACTGGATCTAAGAATCTGGGGAAGGATGGAAAAGAAAATGGTGACAGTGTGGAAGTTCTCTCAGAGGCTTACTCACCTCTTGTAGAAGTGGTGTGCTGTCCCACTCATTCACACGCACACATAACAGTGAGTTAGTGGGTTTACTAATATATTATCTTCTGTTAGAAAAGATTTACCAAGACATTTATCACACTGATTGAATGAGGTGTTCTAGAGTGGAATTTGCAAACTGTTGCCCAGCTTTAAGAACACAGGAACAAAGATTAACCACCAATGTGTGGTTGACAATAAACAGAAATCTCATTTTAAAAAGAAGTCTAACGTGGCCACTTTTTTCATTGAACTGATGCTGCTGTTATTTTATTTCTTTCTTGATCCTCCAAAAAAGAACCTTGTGTGCTAGGCAATATTCCCTCTTAACTAAACTGCACTGAAAGATGTACTAAAGCCTCTCTTGCCTCAGTCTTCTGTTCATAGGTTAGTTGCTAAATAAAGAGGTGCTGGGCTTTAGGATCAACTGGCAGCTACGGTATGTTCATGCCCACCAGCTTGGAAGTGCTGCTGTCCAATCTGCAAATGATTTATGCGTGAATCTTATGAGGAGGATTAACGTGGGTGCATACACGTCTTTGGCATCTGCCAGTTTTCTTGCTCTCCTTGTTTGTTTTTAAAAAACAAACTGGCAAAATGATATGCTACAGAATCACAATGTTAATTTTTAGTACCATCTTTGTGACAATGGTTAAGGGCTACTTTCTTTTAGTAACCAATGCAGTGGAGGGCCACGGTGGGGGGAAAAAATGTTCTTAGATGAGCTGAATCAGTTAAATCAAGTTGATATATACAGATATAAGACCACAACCTGTTATCTTATTAGAACAATCCCATAGATTTCCTGTGAGAAATGTTTTTCTTTTAGCATCTGGCACTCCCAAACTGCCCCCTCCTCTTGATTAATGGGAGATGTTTTCCTCCCTATTTTATTATTTTATTGCTTTATTTCTCCTTTTGGTTTCTGAAGGGAAAATGAGTGCTAGAAGTAACCTGAGATCTATTATCTAAAAATGGAGATCCTTTACCTATGAACATGTATGCTTGCATCATCTGTTGTTTATGCATTGGTCTTTCCTGCTTTTTCTGAAATGTATTTTTTTGAGTATAAATATGAATTCATCCCTTTGTTGAGTGGGGGCCTCTCTCAAATTCTTTGGAGGAGAGACACCAGTAACAATGTTTAATAAACAATGCAGTAAATATTTCCTTTAGGTCTAGTGTTTGATTCCACACCACAGGTCCAAATTTCATTTTTTATGTATGTTCAGCTCTCCCTCCCCCCAAATTAAATTGTTAATATCACTTTATAATGCCTTGGTAAGGCCACACTTGGAATACTGCATCCAGTTTTGGTCACCACAATGTAAAAAAGAGTGCAGAGAACAAAGATGATCAGGGTACTGGAGGCTAAAACATATAAAGAATGGCTGCTGGAATTGGGTATGTTTAGTTTAATGAAAAGAAGGATAAAGGGTGACATGATAGCAGTGTTCCAGTATCTCAGGGGCTGCCACATAGAAGAGGGAGTCAAGCTATTCTCCAAAGCACCTGAAGGCAGGACGAGAAGCAATGGATGAAACTAATTTATTTATTTATTTATATTTGAATTTATATCCCGCCCTTCCCCCGTAGGACTCAGGGCGGCTGACAATCTATTTAAAATACATACAAAACAATACAAATTTAAAATTAATTAAAAAGAATATTAAATATTTGTCGAATTTAAAATATAATTAAAACCCCCCTAAAAATTACCCTAGGCCAGTCCTGCAAGCTGGAATAACCAAGTCTTGAGGGCGCGGCGAAAGGAAGGGAGATCAGGGA
>NW_015386355.1:387021-389945 GCF_001527695.2 Protobothrops mucrosquamatus
ATGTATCCAATGAAATCGATTCTTGAATATTTTGAGCCCATTTTATCATACAGTCTTTAACTAGTTCCATTTCAGAATCCAATTCAATCAAAGCATTATAAATTCTCTTTATATGGGCTCGGGTTGGATCTTTAATTTGTTTGATCAAATTCTCATCCTCCAAAGTAATACCAACCTTCTGATCTAAACTCCACCTCATTAACAATTGATTATAATAAAACCAGGAATATACAATATTTTCATGTTTCAAATCCGCTAAGGATTTAATTTGCCAATCCTGTCCTACCAAACTAAGTAATTCCCTATAGGTAATATTATCCAAATTAACTCCTCTAGATACCCCCTCTATCACCTGTCCTGGAATCGCCCAAATGGGAATTTTATAATTTAATCTATAATAATATTTCTTCCAAACTCGTAATAAAGCACTTCTTTAAATGTGAGCTTTGAAAACTTGATCTACTTTTTTTATTACAAATCAAATAAGCATGCCAACCAAATAATAAATCCCATCCCTCAAGTATAAGTATATTTCTATTTGTTAAATTAAGCCAGTCACTAATCAATGTTAAAGCCACTGCGTCATAATATAATTTTAAATTCGGCGCCTTAAGTCCTCCTCTTTCCCGTGCATCTTGCATGATCTTAAACTTAACTCTTGGCTTTTTGCCCGCCCATATAAACTTATTAATCCCCTTCTGCCAATCCTCCAAATTAGCATCTTTTTTCAAAATAGGTATCATTTGAAACAAGAAAAGAAATTTTGGAAGAATATTCATTTTAACTGCTAAAATTCTCCCCAGCAGAGATAATTGTAATTTTTTTCCAGTCATTTAAATCCTTTTGCACTTTTACCCATAATGTCTCATAATTATTTTTATACAATTTAACATTAGAAGTTGTAATATAAACTCCCAAATATTTTACCTTTTTAACTATTTCAAAACCTGTCAATTTAACTAGATCATCTTTATCCTTCATAGACATATTTTTCGGTAATATTTTAGTCTTGTTATTATTTACCTTAAAACCAGAAACTTTCCCATACTGAGCAATAATTTCCACCAAATCAATCACCGAATCTATCAGCTGAGTTAATGTCAGCACCAGATCATCAGCAAAGGCCCTTAACCTATAATCATTCTTATTCACATTTATTCCCTTTGTTATAGATGATTCACGAATTTTAATTAATAAAATCTCCATTGTTAACACAAATAACAATGGAGATAACGGACATCCTTGCCTTGTACCCTTTTCAATTTTAAATGCCTCTGTTAAACCCCCATTAACTATGACCTGTGCTGATTGTTGTTGATAAATAGATCTAAGAGCAGCCAAAAAAAATTCCCCAAAATTCATTTTTTCTACAACTCGTAATAAGAACCCCCATCTAATTGGTCAAATGCTTTTTCAGCATCCAAAAATATAAAAGCCGCAGGGATTTGATTATTCTTATCCAAATATTCAATTAAATTAACAATTTGTCTTACATTATACTTCATATATCTTCCAGTTATAAATCCAGATTGATCACTATGAATCAATTGCCTCAACACTTGCATTAATCTATTTGCCAATATTTTTGAAAAAATCTTATAGTCTGTGTTCAATAAAAAATTTTATTTATTTATTTATTTATTTATTGAGTTTATATAGCTGTCCGTCTTATCAGAGGCAACTCTGGGTAGTGCATGACAATAAATAGAACTGAAACTATAAAAACAACGAATACAGATATGAAAACCATAGTAACAAACATCATAAAAACTATAAAATACAAACCACAAGTGAAAGGGGAATAAACAACCCCATCAGCAATGGAGTCTCTGCATTCATTTAATGCTAAGGAATAAGTCTGCACCATTGAATGGAGTCTAAATTAGATAATACTCTGGATTAAATGAAAATTAGAAACTGATCAGTTGAAAGTCTGACTTGACTACTCAGATTCAGAAAGGGGGTTAATTTTCCCAAAAGATCAGGTTTCCAACTTCAAAAAGTATTCCTTGATCTTACTCCAGGCCCCAGAATTTTCAAGTAGAAATTAGTTTGAACAGTTGTGCATAGTGTATCAGCTGCCGCCTTTTCAATTTGTCAGCTATTATCTGTTCCCTCCTTATATTTCATTTAAATTGTTGCAATGCATTTTATGTAGAGCTGCCTGTAAAGAGAGTTTAGAAGCTTGTGTGGTACAAAATAGGTCAGGGGTCTTCAAACTTGGCCCTTTTATGACTTGTGGACTTCAACTCCCAGAATTCCTCAGCCCGGCATGCTGGCTGAGTAATTCTGGGAGTTGAAGTCCACAAGTCATAAAAGGGCCATGTTTGAAGGCCCCTGAAATAGGTAAAAAAATAGGGCAGCACTATAGAAAAAGTTCTAGATTGCTTACAGCTGTTTTCTGGCTTAATTTACGGTGTGCATGTTAACGTGTACTAACTACCATTGATGATGTTACCTAGTTTGGATAATGAAATGTCTGCAAGAAAACAACCAAGCTCAGAGAGCAACAAGGATCCCACATATTAACTTTTAAAGCAAGCTTTCTCTTTTTTTTTTTTTTTTTTGAAAATTTTATTTATTTTTTCCATCATAAAAAAACAATCATAGGTAATCACAATAAACAATCAAAACCCCCCACACCCCCCCCAGAACTTCCCAAACCTAATCCCAGGATAATATTCATATAAAAGTAAACAAATACTAATATCTCTAACTCCACAATATATCTTAATCTACAAGAAAAGATAGAAATAAACAAACTTAAAAAAATCTAAAAACCTAAATTATATTCTACCACTCTATGTTTCTTTTGAATATAAACAATCCATCTTCTCCATATTGATAAAAATTGTTCATTCGAATGGTTCTTCAAGTAAGCCGAAATCTTTGCCATTTCAGCAAGATACGAAACTTTCAATCTC
>NW_015386355.1:390032-410295 GCF_001527695.2 Protobothrops mucrosquamatus
ATATAAACAATCCATCTTCTCCATATTGATAAAAATTGTTCATTCGAATGGTTCTTCAAGTAAGCCGAAATCTTTGCCATTTCAGCAAGATACGAAACTTTCAATCTCCAGTCTCCCATCGTAGGCAGAATTGGGCTCTTCCAATTTTGGGCTATTAGCAATCGGGCAGCAGATAAACAATAAAGCATCAAATTGATTTCTTTTACGTCTAAATCTTGCACAATACCTAAAAGAAACAACTGTGGTAGGAAAATAATCCTTTTTTTAAAAATCTGCTGTAAGTTCCACCATAATTGTACCCAAAAGGCCTTAATAACCTTACAAGTCCACCACATATGAAAGAAAGTTGCATCTGGGTGACCACATCTCCAGCACTTGGATTCATAATTCGGATAAATATGAGACATAGTTGAAGGATCCAAGTGCCATCTATAAAACATCTTATAAAAATTTTCACGTAGATTTTGTGCTTGTGTAAACTTCACATTTCTCACCCAGATCAGCTCCCAAGTATCCATAGGTATTGTTTCTCCTATATTTTGAGCCCATTTAATCATACAGTCTTTAACTAGTTCAGTTTCTGAGTCCAATTCTAATAAAACATTATATATCCTCTTGATATGAGCTTTGGCACCATCTCTTACTTGCTTCAAAAAAATCCCATCTTCCAAAACAAAAGAAGTCTTTTTATCAATTCGCCATCTATCTTGAATTTGTCCATACAAAAGCCAAGAAAAATTTGGGTTATTTTGCTTTAACACATCCATTGATTTTAGGCACCAATTACCACCACCACTCTGGTATAACAAATCTTTATAGGTAGGTCCCTCCATCACCACTCCTCTAGTTATGGCTTGAATAATATGCGACGGGATCACCCAGAGTGGTAACCTAACATTAAACTTGAAAAAGTATTTTTGCCAAACTCTTAACAATGCAGACCTTATTATATGATTTCTGAAAGTTTTATCAGTTTTTTTCTGCATAAAGAGGTAAGCATGCCACCCAAAGTACAAGTCCCAACCTTCGACATTCAAAGTCCCTTTGTTAGACAAGTTAATCCAATCAGTCATCCACGTTAATGCGCAAGAATCGTAGTAAAGTGTCAAATTTGGTACTTTAAGTCCTCCACGTTCTCTAGCATCTTGGATAATCTTAAATTTAACTCTCGCCTTCTTGCCTTCCCAGATAAATCGATTCAAATCTCTTTGCCATTCTTTCAAGTTAATTTCATTTTTTAAAATAGGTATCATCTGAAATAAAAAAAGAAACTTAGGCAGAATAGTCATTTTAATGGCCGCTATGCGACCCAGCAACGAAAGCTGTAGTTTTTTCCACGATGATAAGTCCTTTTGTACCAATTTCCACAATCTTTCATAATTATTCTGGTAAAGTTTCGCGTTGGATGATGACAAAAAAATTCCCAAATATTTAACTTTATTAACCACTTCAAATCCTGACATCTGCATAAGTTGATCTTTATCTCTTACAATCATGTTCTTTGTAAGAATTTTGGTCTTATTCACATTAATTTTAAATCCAGCCACTTTACCATATTGGTGTAGCTCTTGCAACAAAAATTCCAATGATTTAATTGGTTGAGTTAATGTAAAAACTAGGTCATCGGCAAAAGCTTTAAGTTTATATTCTTTAGTAGAAATCTTTAAGACTTTAATCATTGGTGATTCTCTAATTCTAGACAACAGAATTTCCAAAGACAGTACAAATAATAATGGAGAGAGTGGACAACCTTGTCTGGTGCCTTTTTGTATATCTATAGGTTCTGTCAGGTCTCCATTAATAATTATTTGAGCAGATTGTTTTTGGTATATCGCTTTTATGGCTGTCTTAAATTGATTTCCAAAATTCATATAGTCCAATATTTTATTTAAAAACTGCCAGTCCAATTTGTCAAAGGCCTTCTCCGCATCTAAAAAAATAAAAGCCAATGGCACTTGATTATTCTTATCCAAATATTCCAATAAGTTCAAAATTTGTCTAATATTATTCTTCATATATCTTCCAGATATAAAACCAATCTGGTCATCATGTATATAATATTGCAATATCTGCATCAGTCTATTAGCCAAAACTTTTGCAAAAATTTTATAATCCACATTCAACAAAGAAATAGGTCTGTAATCCTTAAGTTCCAAGATCTCTTTCTCATCCTTCGGTATCAAAGATATAAAAGCTCCTGTCCACGACTGTGGTATTTGTTCTCCCAACATGATTCTATTGAATAATATTTTTAAAGGTTGAATCAATTCAGCTGACAAAGACTTATAATAAATTGCTGTCAAACCATCCGTACCAGGAGCTTTGCCAGTTTTCAATTGTTTAATTGCATTTAGAATTTCATCTGCAGTGATCTCTTCATTCATCAATTTCTGTTGTTCTGATGTAAGTTTATATATGGATGAAAGTTGTAAGTATTTATCAATATCCTCAATTTTTATAGACCCAGCAGCATATAAGTGTGAGTAGAATTCTGTAAACGCTTTCTTAATCAAATCATGTTGATATACCTCGCGGCCCTTAACCACAACTTTAGATATAAGTCTGGTTTTCTGTCTCTTGCGTAGTTGGTAGGCCAACCATCTCCCTGGTTTATTTGCATTAGCAAATGTATTATGTTTGATATACTTCAAATTGGTGGCCACCTGATCAGCAATTAAAATATTAAATTGATCCTTAAGTAGTTTAATAGAAGCCTTCAAGTTGATGTCTGTTGGCCGCTGGGATAATAATTTTTCTTTAATCCCAATTTCTTTTTCCAAGTTTATTCTACTCTGTATTTGCTTACGTTTATGTGCATTGTTCATAGAAATTAACAGACCCCCTCAAATAAGCTTTACTTGCATCCCAGACAGTATATATAGGGGTATCCTTATTCAGGTTAAGTTGAAAAAACTCTTCCATATAGTCCTTCAAAACTTTGAGCTTCTCCTCATGATTAAACAAGTTTTCATTTATTCTCCAGGATTTCCTTTTTTTATATTGGCCTATCTCTACCCATACCATACTGTGGTCTGATAAAGTTCTAGGAAAATTTTTTGTTTTATTGCAGTCAATAAGCAAGTCAGTTGATAACAAAACAAAATCAATCCTTGAGAAAGACTCATGTCTGTGAGAGAAGAAGGTAAAGTCACGTTCATTCATATGTTGTGATCTCCAAACATCCACCAGCTCCAGATCTTCCATCATTGCAAAAAAGGACTTGGGGAGTCTGGAAAGGGCCACATCCCTAGAAGTTGTCTTTTTATCTTTTAAAGTGTCAAGTACCCCATTCCAGTCCCCCATAAAAATCAAAGAATTATAATCCAAAGCCACGATCTTCTGATGTAGTTGTCTATAAAATAATTTTTGAGATGACAGTTGATTGGGAGCATAAACCCCCACTATTAAACACTTTCTTCCATTTAAATTTATTTCCACAAATAAAAATCTTCCTTCTTTATCAGCTTCTTTTAAAATGGGTGAAAGATGTTTTTTTATATATAAAGCAACCCCAGCTTTTTTCTTTAAAGCAGGTGCAACAAACAAATCTCCAAGCTTGGCATTTAGCATTAATTTCTGATCTTTAGCCACAATATGAGTCTCTTGTAAGCATGTAATATCATTGTTGAAATGTCTTAAATAATGAAAAATCTTGCGTCTTTTATGGGGTGTGTTAAGTCCCCCCACATTCCAAGATGAAATCTTAAACATTAGCAGATTTCAATCCTATGGCAATGCTTGAAGCATAAGACTTAACAAAGACCTTAGGTCGAGCGCCACCTACTGGCTCTGAAATGGCAGATGGTGAGCTCTCAGCTGTTTGGCGGGCTGTCAGTTGTTCCTTCTCCTTGCGTCTGTGAGCTGCGCGGGTCACTCTTTGTTCTTTTCCATCATCTTTTGAACGCCCATTTACATCCTTAGCGCCGGAAGCAGAAGGGAGGTCCACAATCGCATGCTCAACCATATCAACCTTTTGAGGTGTAATTGGACACTCCGCTTGCAGCACAGACACCATAAATTCTTTCGCCTTTTTAATCGAATTAATTCTGTAACGCTTACCAGCCACCGTTACAATTATGCCCACTGGTACATCCCATCTGAAAATTATTTGCCTATTCTTAAGCTCCTGCACCAGGAAAGCATAATCTCGTCTCGCTTTAAGCATTTTCGCTGGGATTTCTTTTAAAAGAATAATATCTTGATTTAAAATCTTGAATCTTTGTTGAAAGAAAAGCTGCATTATTTCATTCCGTCTTGATTTTCTTGTAAAATAAACGACCACGTCTCTTGGCAGTTGTTTCTGGCGAGCAACCCACGAATTTACCCTGAAAACACGTTCTATCTCCCCATGAATTTCTTGCCCACAAGCCAGGGCATCCATGAGTGCTTCTGGAATTATTTCTCTTAAATTCTCTTTTGGATCCTCAGCCAACCCGCGGATCCGAATTGCATACTCCATGTCACGAAATTGTGCAATCAAAACATCACCCTTAACATTTTCCAAACTCTCCTCCATCGAATCCAATCTTTGTTCACTCGCTTCAGCCTTCTGTTCATTTTCCTCCACCCTTTCTGCCACTCCGTCCACATATTCAGCCAAACCTTGAAAAGCAGTTGTCACATTCACACGAAAGCCCTCATGTTTCTGTACTAATTCTTGTTGTTGGTGTATTAATTGGTCAATCTTATTTTCAATTTTAGCATCCATTTTTTGAAACATCTCTGTCATTTGAAACATAAAGTCCTGTAATTCTTTACCAGAGGGCGGCGGGGGTGAAGAAGATGGCGGGGGTGGCGGGTGTGAAACCGGCTTAGGAATTGGTTGAAGCGGCTGAGAAGTCGGAGATGAAATTGGTTTTGCAGTTGTTGGCACCAATCTTCTCGAAGCCATATTAACAATATTAAAATTTCAATCTGTATGAGAGTCTTTTAAACAATTAGTCCAGGGCAGATAGTGAAAGTATTGAAAGTAGCAAAAGTTCCAAACCGGAAATCACTTTCACTTCTTCTCGCTAGAAAGTATCATTCATCGCCATTTTAAGTTCACTTTCGCACAATCCAACCCAAGTATAGGGAAGATCAAAATAGCTCAAGTTAGAGTAGAGTCCAAAGTAAGAAACAAACTTCCAGGGTCGGTTTGTCTGCGTATAGTCACTCACAGTTAAATTTAAGTTGCAGCGGTGGCGGCGGCTTCTAGCTTCGCCGAAGCGAAGGCGTCCTGGATCGCGGAGGGTCCTCGGGGCTCCGGAGGAGTTCTAACATACATCGTCCAGATCGGACGATTCGGGAACTCAACTCCTACCCCGGGCAGCTCACCGATCCCCTTATGCCCAGGGGAAAGGTATCAAGCCGTTTGACAGCTAGTGCTCGCTGTCAAAACGGCTTTTACGCAAAAACAGGCAGGAGGCAGCTACAGCTGCGTCCGACGAGGTCGCCTGCTCACCGGAAGCCTAAAGCAAGCTTTCTCAAAGCATGCTGGCTGGGGAATTCTGGGAATTGAAGTCATCATATTTTAAAGTTGCCAAAACTGAGAAACACTGCTTTAAAGCTTAATGGCTTAGAACTTGGCTGTTTAAGCAATAGATGCATCTACAGGCAAGGGAGAGTAAAGATGAAAGCAGTGCTTATTTTTATGAAATCATATCTGAAAAGAGCAGAGTTTGCATTATGACTTCACTTTTAAAAAACACTTTTAACAATTGCCAACTATGCCATAACATCTAGCTTTGTCTTCAGTTAAACACCTGAATTTCCTGATAAAAACCAAATCATAAGAAAATCCATAGCTCAAATGATTTCTACGTGCCACTGTTAGCTTCCCCAGAACTGGCAGGAAAGATTCCTGTTTAAATACTAGCTAATCCCACTTTGACATCTAAGGCAAGTTTTCATTCACCGTATGACTATAATTAAGGCCAAAAAATTCTGTTGCTAAGCAAGACATTTGTTAAGCGAATTTTGCCCTCATTTTATGACCTTTCTTGTCAATTGTTAAGTGAATCAGTGCAGCTATTAAGTTAGTAACATGGTTGTTAAGTGAATCTGGCTTCCCCACTGACTTTGCTTGTCAGAAGATCACAAAAGGTGATCACATGACCCCGGGACACTGCAACCGTCATAAATGTGAGTCAGTTGCCAAGCTTCTGAATTTTGATCATGTGACTAGGGGGATGCTGCAATGATTGCAAGAGTGAAAAATGGTCATAACCAGGGCTTTTTTTGTCATAGAATGCCCAGAACGGAGTTCCGGCACCTTTTTTGGATGGAACCTTGTAGGGTAGGCAAGGCTGGGTTGTATGACATGTGTGAGTTCTGGCACTTTTTTTTTTTTTCAAAAAAAGCACTGGTCATAACTTTTTTCAGCGTTGTCATAACTTTGAACAATCACTAAATGAACTGTTGTAAGTCGAGGATGATCTGTAATCTCTCCCCATCACAATATACTCTGCTGATCTTTAAACAATTCCAGTGTAATTGAAGATGGTCTCATACGTCCAGTTCTTCATTTCTCTTTTGAAAGCATTATAAACAACCAAATGATATCTCCTATGGACATTCATATTGATGTGCATTTATGTGTGTGTGTCTGTGTATGCAGGGCTGAAAAACAACTGTTCTGTACAGTATGATTTTAATAAAAAAATAATAGTTGCTACATAAACAAGCACAGTGCCTATGCTGAAGATTGCCCCTATTACGTATCAACATCTGATTCTGCAAGTTCTCCATCCCTAAGTATTTTTTTCTGTTGCAGAAAGTAAAATACGTGAGCATAATTGGTTACTGTGGGTACCTTGCAGTTAATATAACATTCCATATTGGCTTTCTTTGAACTTAATTTTTCTGTTAAGTCAGAACTGTTTCAGCAAAATAGATATAAAATAGAACAAATGGCTCGGAATCAAGCGATCAAGCACGTCCAATTGGTTGCTAAGGTCGTTTTTATTTGTTGTGGAGAGAAGTATGTTCAACTGGTATGTGGCAATGAGATCAGATGTAACATATCTAGGAACTCTATCAATGTCTGTTAGATGTGCAGATAAGTTAGGTCGGGAACCAAGTTGTTCACTGAGTTTATTAACAATCACTGTGGTTTAATTTTCCATGAGTAGCCATTGCCTTTTGCTAACGCAGTAGCGCTTACACTGGAACTGGCTCCATCAATATCTTCTGCAGGTTGCCAAAGGCTACACTTAGTGATCATCTTGGCAGGTGAGATGTTATGTAGAAATGTATGTTAGGAGATACATATGTAGACAGGTATGTTGGGAGATACGTATGTAGAGAGGTATGTTGGGAGACAGGAGGAAGCCCTATAGCAAGGGTAATGGTCTGATAAGTGACAACTCAGTCTTCAGGTGGGGGGAAAGCATGAGAAGCATTTCAGAAGGGCCTCCTCTAGTTTTCCAGAGACTACTGGAAAACTAGAGGGGGTTCCTTCTAGGGTGGAGAGGGGAGAAATACAGAGTCTTGCAAGATTATGTTAATGTAATTTTGCAATAAAGTAGGATCAGTTCATCTGAGTGTACTTATATTCTTGTCTGGATTACCTCACAAGGTTGACAGCAAGGAAACCTGTTGCGCTCCACATTTGCATTGTGGAGGTCCTAATATTTCTTCTTATTACTATTATGCAGGCTGGGATTGCTGAGAGTTGATATCCACCTCCTAGATGAACAGATTGTCCATCGCTGAATGTAGACATTCCATCCATGTTATTCTATAGGTTGCCCACCATGGTGACAGAGGGATGAAATTCATGCTAGTCCATGCTTACAGTCTAAACAAGAATAAGTAGTTGCTTTACAACTATTCTCTGCTAGATAATACATCATAGAGTTCTTCATGGAATTGTTTAAGTAGTGTGATGAAGAGTAAGTAGGAACATTGAGAATCTGCCTTGATATGTTATTATTACAGATAGTCCTTGACTTACAACAGTTCATTTAGCGACTGTCTGAAGTTATAATGGCACTGACAAAAGTGACATGACCATTTTTCACACTTATAACCATAGTAGCATTCCCATGTTCATGTGATCAAAATTCAGATGCTTGGCAACTGATTCATGTTTATGACAGTCGTAATGTCCTGGAGTCATGTGATCACCTTTTGAGACCGTCTGACAAGCAAAGTCAATGGACAAACCAGATTCACTTAACAACCCTGTTACTAACTGAACAACTGCAGTGATTCACTTAACAACTGTGGCAAGAAAGGTCATAAAATGGGGCAAAACCAATTCCAATTATTTGGAACCAAATAATTAACAACGTTCAGATTTTTGAACAAAATACAGTAGATAGTTGCCCATTGGTTGCTCTACATAGATAATTTGTAAAGCCACCAGATATGGCAATCCATATGACCACCAAATCACAGCAGAAAGAATTTTCTGTATCTCCTTGCTACCAATTAATGATGGTACAGATCCTTTCACACCAGATCTGGTATCTTTATAATTTTTTATGAGATCCAACCAATTCTTCAAAAACATTGAACAACGTACATTATAACATTCTAATATTATTTTCATTTTCTTTTGCAATTAATAGTGCTGTTGCTGCTGCTATGCTGGCCACTTGATTTGTTAGTGACTCAAAGGCATCCCTTAGTTCTGGGGTCAATAATAACAGAGGTATTTGCCAATGTCATTTAATCTGGCCTTCGTAAATCAATCATTTTGAAACAGCTGTAAAGCTCCGGATCAAGTGTGAAAACTATTGGTTCATAAGGTCACCGATGCAAATTTTAAAATCTCTACCGTTCTAAATACAATTCATGCACAAGCCATCATTTACTCATGTTCTAAAGCTGCGTATATATCATGAGCCATTTAAAATTGTGTAACTACGGGAATCCTCTAGAATATGATTATGGTGATGCCCTGAGCAGCTGTACCAAAATGTCAAAAGGGCTTACACAGCTGACATAAGCTACTCAAAACAGAATATGGCAGCACCTCCATAAATTTTCTTGCTCCAGCTAAGCCTGCTTAATTTAGCTGTACCATATGTTTCAATCCTCCCTCACTCTTCCTGAAGCATCATCTAAGACAGAGCTGTGTTATTCTCTCTGACGGAGGGGAAAAAAATACCCACACACAAACACCTAGGAACACTGAAGATTTTTTCATAAGGCTGCCAAAGGAATTACTATCCTTTTTACTACTTCGGGCAGTTGTTGTTTTTTCCCAAATACTTGCCCCCGTGGTTATTTTTTTTTTAATCAATAAAGAACATGTCTGATCTCAGCCAAAACTCTGACCAAGAGGACTTCTGTTCGGGAGAGATAGATGAAGATGAAATCTTAGCAAACCTCTCTCCTGAAGAACTGAAGGAACTACAGTGTGAAATGGAAGTCATGGCTCCAGACCCCAAAGTGCCAGTCGGAATGATACAGAAGGATCAGACGGAAAAAACCCCGACAGGAAATTTTGATCATCGATCTCTTGTTGATTACCTGTATTGGGAGAAGGCCTCCAGAAGAATGCATGAGGATGAAAGGGTGCCTGTCACGCTATTACCTTCAGAGGTAAGGAGCAGGAAATGCAAATATTCTGTGTACAGGTGCTATTCCATATTTTATCACAGGGTTTGATCAGCACCTGCTAGCATGCTGCCATTTTCAATAAATAGGTCTTGCATTTTAGCAGATGTGCATACTTTAAAAGAGGTTTTAGAATATTTTTTGCATGTAGTAAACCAAGGGTCCCCAACTCCAGGACCGTGGACCAGTACCGGGCCGCAGCATGCCAGCAACCAGGCCGCACAAACAAACAAAGCCCCATCCATGGGATGCAGGCAGCACACAAAACCACGCACTCTCCAGTCCATGGAAAAACCTCTCTCCATGGAACCGGTCCCTGGTGCCCAAAAGGTTGGGGACTTCTGTAGTAAACTAAAACATACTAATGTTATAATGTATTATTCCTGCACTAAACAGCAGGTTCAACCTGCAAACCTTTCCTGGCTCTATATTTTTATGGTTCAGGTAACTTTATGGATCCCTAGGATAAAATTTACATCTCCAGTCTGGTTGAATAATAAAAAAAAAGAACTTAAACAGAACAGTCTAAAATACATGATATTCTACTACTTACTGTTACCTGATACAAAAATATAAAAAACTATTATCTATTAAATAATCTTGAAATCCCAATCCAACCAACCTATTATATTAATAATTAAAATTCCAAAATGCTTTTTTTTTACTAATTTTATTGTGTTTATATTCCTGTTTACCTGGGCAGCTGAATAAATTTGTTTAATAAAAATAGCAATAGCAATAGCACTTAGACTTATATACCGCTTCACAGTGCTTTGCAGCCCTCTCTAAGCGGTTTACAGAGTCAGTGTATTGCCCCCAACAATCTGGGTTCTCATTTTATTGACCTCGGAAGGATGGAAGGCTGAGTCAACCTTGGAGTTCGAACCAGTCAGGATCGAACTCTGAGCTGTGGACAGAATTTTCTTGCAATACTGCATTCTACCCATTGCACCACTATAACTAGCTATTAGATTAATTAAATTATGCAAACTAAATTTTTTCTTATATGGAGAAGAATATTTCACAAGATTTTTATCAGACCAAACCAGGAAGATATGGGGGGGGGGGGAGAAATTCATAAGGACCTAATAAAGCCCATCCTCCACAAAGAGCCAAGTGAACCTGCCTAAGCCATAGTATCTAGACCAGTGGTTCTCAACCTTTTTAATGTCGTGACCCCAACCGTTGTAAGTCGAGGACCAAACCGGTCATAAGTCGAGAACTAAACCGGTCGTAAGTCGAGGACTAAACCGGTCGTAAGTCGAGGACTAAACCGGTCGTAAGTCAAGGACTTTCCCTGCCCAGGAGCGCCGCGCATCCGTGGTTCCGCCCCCTGCGCCGGCCGAGGCGTAGCTGGCAAGCGGCAGAGACGGAGCAGGCCGACCACCAGCTGGCCCAGCCCAAGGGAGGTAAGGCACCCGCTGGAAAAGGGGAAAAAATGGCGGACAAAAAAATGGCGGACAGCCTTGCTTGCCGACCCCCATGAAATGGTCGATCTAGACCTTCTTTCAGTGTCTTCTGATATGTCTGACTTCATCTCCCATGAATTTCCTAAGTGTGTGGGCTACAACTCCCAGAATTTATCAGCAATGATCAAACTGAATAGGGAATTCTAGGAATTGAAGACCACATATCTGCAGGTTGCCATGGTTTGGAAACATTGACTTAGTTCCTTAGAGAAAATGATATACAAAGTGTTGCACTTTCTAGGTTGTTTCTAATTTGTTTGATGTGTTTCAACTATTGTCTTATGGTTTAACATCAGTGAAACACCAGATATCAGTACAGAGAAAGTTGAGTGCTAAAGTCTGAGAGCAAAATGGTGTTTTTCTATTACTGCTCATTCAAGCTAAGAAATCACACAGCATGAGCATAGGGGTGTAGCTTTGCTCAGTGCTTCAACCAAGTGCTGCAAACATTATGTTGTACCACATCAACTTTCTGAATGGCAAGCCAGAAAGGTGATTGAGCCTGAGGAGACTCAATTGCAGAAAATGGTAAAAAGAGAGAGAGAGAGAGAGAGAGAGAGAAATATGCATATATAGAATTTCTGAATATGAAAAGCTAAGGAATTGTTGTAGTAACATGCACTGTAGTGGTAGAAAAATGTACCAATAAAAACAGAAGCACATTGAAAATCTGCTGCAAAGATAGTGATTTCTTTTTTAAAAAATAATCTTGTCATTAAAGGTATATATAGATGTAGCAAATAAAACATTAACTAGTACACTCAGTTGGGGGGAACACAGATAAAACAATAACCAAATGCTCTTCCCAAACAGTAAAAATCCGATAGACAGGATGCATTTTTAAAAAAATAAATAAATCACAAAGTAGCTCTGGAGAGCCACATCATATGTATAAATGAATGGATAATAGGAATTCCTGCATATTCATTCCATGCACTTGTGAAGCACTAGTGGGGATGTTGAGTCTCAGAACTTCATCCCATCCAGTCAGGCAGGAACGGTATTTTGCAGACCCCAAATTCTGCTGCAGGGTCTAGGAAGGGAGCCTTCTCTGCTATTGTTCCCATCCTGTGGAATATTCTTTCCCTGGAGGTGAAGCAGGCCCCCACTCTCCAGGCTTTCCGAAAAGGAGTCAAAGCATGGCGCTGCGGCCTTGTGTGGAGACCATAGAGCAGGGCTTTTCAACCTTTTCACCCATTATATCACTTTTAGGATATGGCAACATCCGAGTACCACCAGTCGCCTAGCAAGGTATCAAAAATCTGATGACCCAAAAAAAAAAAAAAGGAAAAAAGTGATAAAGTATAGGTAGTCCTCGACTTACAACAGTCTGCTTAGTGACTGTTCAAAGTTACAATGGCATTGAAAAAAGGGCCCCCCAAGCCACAGCTGAGCAAGACAGTGCCCGGCGACACTCTTCCTCCTGTCCAAGGTTTTCATTGTTGTGAGCATTTCTGTTGAGGATTGGCAGCGGGGGTGGGGTGGGGGGGTGTTTGGTTTTTATTCCCCTCCCCCCGTCTGCTGGGTGGTTGCAGCAGGTTTTGGTCACTTCACATGACCCTGGGACACTGTGACCATCATAAATATGAATCAGTTGCCAAGCATCTGAATGTAAATCACAAGACCCTGGAGATGCTGCAACATTCCAGCTGATCGGCGCTTCTTCTGGGCTCAGCAGAAGCACCAGGATCAGTGCTGAGCTCCAGCTGATTGGTGCTTCTTCAGGGCTCAGTAGAAGCACCAGAATCAGCGCCGAGCTCCAGCTGGAGCCTGGTGCTGATCCTGGTGCTTCCACTGAGCCCTGACAGCCTTGAAGAAATGCCGATCAGCTGGAAAGCGGCACTGATCCTGGCGCTTCCGCTCAGGCTTGTGCGGTGCTGCCACCGGTTCAGCTCATTCCCCTCCCCCGCTACCACTTTTCTAGGATGTTCGCGTACCACCTGCCAGGTGCCAATGTACCACAGGTGGTACTCGTACCACTGGTTGAAAAGCCCTGCCCTAGAGAATCACACAGCTCTGAGGCAGGCTGATGCCCTGACAGCTCTCCCATCACCTTTGAACTAATTTTAACAGTGTTTAATCATCCTTGTTTCCTTCTAAATTTTTAATGTTTATATATTGTCCCTATATAACATTTTACTGCATACTGCCCAGAGTCCCTCTCAAAGGGAGATTTTGTCTGAAATAGTATAGGGTTTCCTGCTTGCGTAGGGGGTTGGACTAGGAGATCTCCAATGTCTCTTCCAACTCTTTATTCTGTTATTCTGAGATGAGTAGTTCAAAAATGTGAAAAATAAAGGCTTAATGCAAATTTTAGTAACGTATAAGTATATTATGGTGCCTTTTGAACTTGTAAATCTTCCTTTCTAAGTCTTGGTCAAATGATGTGGTAAAACTATTTAAAATTATTTCAGCTCTTAGCATTTTGTTTTTATAGAGACCCATCAGAGAACACCCTGAAGAAAATATTGCCAATAGTAGCAATGAAAAGCCAATGGCCAGTAATGCTGCAAATGAAGATATAAAGGATTACAAAGAGAACAATCAAATGGATGAGGAAGACGAAGAAATAGAAGAGGAGGAAGAGGAGGAGGAGGAAGAAGAAGAAGAGGAGGAAGAGGAGGAGGAAGAGGAGGAAGAAGGAGAACAAGAAGAAGAAGAGAAAATAGAAGAATCAGAGAACAAAGATATGGAAACAAAAAAAATTCACGAGAATGGCAAGAGCACCCAGGAAACTAAAGGATCATACACAGAATCAAGTGAAAAAGAAGGAGAAAATGAAAAGAAAATTTCAAAGCTAAATATTCCCAAAAAATTAGCTCTAGATACTAGTTTTATTAAATTAAGTGCACGGCCTTCAGGAAATCAAACTAATTTAGAAGGGAGTCTAGAAAGAGTCCGGAGAAATGACCCAGAAATGACAGAACTCAACTTAAACAACATTGAGAACATCCCCAAGGAGATGCTGGTAGACTTTGTCAATGCCATGAAGAAGAACAAGCACATCAAAACATTCAGTTTAGCCAACGTTGGGGCAGATGACAATGTAGCTTTTGCCTTGGCCAACATGCTGCGTGAAAATAGGAGTATCACCACTTTGAATATCGATTCCAATTTCATCTCAGGTAAAGGGATTGTTGCCATCATGAGATGCCTTCAGTACAACGAGAAGCTTACAGAACTACGTTTCCACAATCAGAGAAGTATGTTGGGTCATCAGTCAGAAATGGAGATTGCCAGGCTCCTGAAAGCCAACCCTACCCTTCTTAAGATAGGCTACCACTTTGAACTTCCAGGACCCAGAATGGTGGTCACTAATCTCCTTAGTAGAAACCTTGATAAGCAGAGACAGAAAAGGATGGAGGAGCAGAAACTGCAACAGTTAAAGCAGCAGAAAGAACTCATCGCTATGTTGGAGAATGGACTTGGGTTGCCTCCTGGGATGTGGGAATTGCTAGGGGGACCAATACCGGCTTCAATGATGCCTCTTTCAGTGCAGCCTCCAATGAAGCTGGTTCCCAAAACCCCACCGATTGGCCGAAGAGAGGAACCTGCTAGAAGAGAAGAGCCAGATAAGGAAAGCAGTGGTGACCTTCCGGCTTTCAAGATAGTGAAGCTCAAGAGAGTCCAGCGCAAACCTTCTATCCAGGAATATGTAGAGCCAGCTGAAAAAACTAATCTCAAAGATGTGATTAAGACCCTAAAACCTATTCCAAGAAGGCGGCCCCCTCCTTTGGTTGACATCACTCCAAGAGACAAGCTACTTAAAGATATTCGTCAGAGTAACGTAGCTTATCTGAAACCGGTAAGTATGGAGTGGCCCGAGGAGGAAGGAATGTCTTGCAGTCTTGGCTGTTTACTTGATTGCTGCTCTTAGAAAAGGCAGAATTGACAGCTGATAAAATGTGATTAGTATTGACAGGTAGTCCTTGGCTTACGATGGTAATGGAACATGCCCATTACTGTCATGTGGCAATGGTCATAAAGCAGGTCATCATGTGGCTGGACCTGTTTTACTACCTTTTTTGCAATGATTGTTAAATGAATGCTGTGATCATTAAGCAAATCCACTGGGGTTTTTTTTTAACCAAAACCTGGAAGTAAAAGTCAGGTTTGGGCAAAAAATATTGTAAATCACCGTCACATGATCACGTGCAAATGGTTGAAATGCCAATTTGCCAAGCATCTGAAATGTAGGGCCAGCCATCAGAACTTCAGAACTGGCTTGTAAGTATTTTTGGGGATGGGGGGGGGTCTGTTGGTAACTTTGGACAGTTACTGCTGGTTGTAAGTCAAGGACTACCTATAAATGCTTTTCTCCTTCACAAAACTAGTTTGTGAATTATTATTTTTAAATTATTATTCAATTTCTTTGCTTCAGCACAGAAATAAACAGCTTCATACTCTGCAGGAAGTTTGGGTTTCAGCTTCCATCATAGCCAAGACAACAGATTATGGAAACCACATTTCCAAAACTCTGGGAGGGGAGGAGGCGCCAGCAAAATGACTACTAATTCCCCTAACTTCTAATTGTAAACAAGGGTAAACGTTTACAAGGATAAGTAAGGGGGAGGGAAGCATTTTGTTGCCATCATTACTAAATCATTATAAGTAAACAAAAACAGAAACCCTACTGATCTCCTACAGATGATTTAGAAATCTATTATCTGCTCCTGATTTATGTTCTGCTCAGCCATACGAGCCATTTTACAACAATAACTGTAGAAGATAAAACTGATCTTTTCATATGCACCTGCTCATAACGTATTTGGCAGAATAAATCTTTCTTTGACTAGAATCAGAAATAGCCCATGCAGACAAGCATTCTATAATGCTTAAATGGCTTTCTACGTGTTGGCCTGTGATCTTAGGAACATTCTTGTCAAGGGGTGAATACTCAATAGAAACAAGGAGACTTAGTAAGTTTCTAAGTTGCCCATCAATGGTGACGTCTAGCGTAAGGTAATCTGGTAAACAAAAATGATACTACAACATTTTATAAGTATCTCTAATAGCATTATATGGGCTTCAACTTAAAGTACTTGAAGTACACGTCTCTGCGTTTCATGCATGCACCTGCACACACTCAAGGAAGTAGATAAAAGAAAGCTAACAGTTTGCTGCTTCACCTGGTTTGATCTTTCCTTCTCTAACCACTGCACTTGAGAATGTTTACAAATTCTTCAAAGTTGAGGCTTCTTAAAGGCCATCTACTGAAAGCACTGTAGGACACGAGGTGCATTTTCTGCCACAATCCCCCCCTTCTCATTTACACAGCAGGCTGGGTTTCATACCGAACCAGCTCTGGATTCAGTGTCTCTCTTTAGATTGATTGGGATGCCTCAGAAGCTCTCACTTGAGACAAGGCCAGTATGTTGCACCTGTTAATGAGCGAAGTCATTCCCAGTAGTAAATTACGCCACCCTCAGAAGTGCAGATATAAGTTTCCAAGATCCAAGCCAAAGCTGTATATACTACAGCTAATGGTAGGTCTTTGCGCTATGGCATTATGGGTAAATTATCTTTCCAAAAGAGAAAATGTAGGAAAATCCTAGTCAGTTTCAAATGTTATTGATCAATTGATTGATTTACCTTCTGCCTTTATTATTTGTATAAATAACTCAAGGCGGTGAACATACCTAATATTCTTTTCCCCTCCTACTTAACCCATAACAGCAACCCTGTGAGGTGGGTTGGGCTGAGAGGAAATGACTGGCCCAAGATCCTCAATCAGCTTTCATGCCTAAAGCAGGACTAGTACTCACAATTTCCTGGTTTCTAGCCTGATAAAGGCTAGACATAATGAAAAAACAACAACAACCAGAACAGGAATTGCAAATCAAGCCTAGAAAATATGTTTAGTAATGAGTGTAAGACAAAAACTGCATTGAGATAAAGACTTTGTCACATTTTGACACAGATTTGGGTGTAATCAAGTTAAAGTTCTAACTTTTGTATTGAATGGGGGGGATCAGTACATTAGCTGGGAAGAAAAAATATGTAATTTATTTTAAAATTTACAATTTATTCTAAATATGCATAGAGACAATACATTTCTACTTGCAAGTGGGAAGAACTGACAGTATTAACATTTTCTTGTTTGTCAGATTCTTTTGGGAAATCTAGTTAAGTGTTACCTAAAATAGGAATTGCATTGAGATACATCTGACCAAAAAAGTGATGACAACTATTATATATTTTTTTTAAAAGCTATCATTCCCCTATGTGTGTAACATATACTGTCCATAAAATACCATACATGAGACAAAAAGAAAAATATAAGTGCATTGGAATGTTTTTCAACTTCTAGCTGCCTATGAAATAGGAAAAGAAAACGAGGTTAAGGATTTTTACCAGATATACTGCTCAAAAAAATAAAGGGAACATTTTAACATGGAACTGAAGGGAGTTTGCGTTCCCTTTATTTTTTTGAGCAGTATACATAAAATGTGATAAGATGTGATTCCAGAATGTTGCCTCCCTGATTTATTATGTCACTTGCATTCAATACGGTAGCAACTTTGTTGTGCAGTGGAAATATACGGTAGTTTGGTGTGGGATACCAGAGCAAAGGTTTTATTTTTGGAACAGCAAAATCCTGAGTTGCTGAACAGCATTTTTCTGCAACCAAGTTACTTTCAAGAAAAATAGCTTCACTATATGTTTTGCTGAATAAGAGCTGCTTTGATATGTTTTGCCGGACAGCAAGTCAAGAAATGGTTTTCAACTTTATTGTGTCTTTTGCAATGTATATGCTGTTTCTATCATTTAAAAGCTTTCTCTCTGGCCATTCCCTTCTCCAATTCATGCATTTTATTACAATTCCCACAGGTACCTGTTCCCAAAGAGTTGGAATAAACCATCCCGTTCTGCTGAAGGAAACAACTAGAAAAATGACCAGACTATCCAAGCGTTGCTTCAGAGGGTTTCAGGAATTGATTCCTTCAGTTGGGTGTCATGAAAGCATGGGAACAATGTTTAAAGCATGCGGTCTGTTGAAGTGATGATTGCTGACTTACGATTTCAAGCAACCAGATGTATTTTTATTTTTGGGAGAGGCAGAAGTGGAAAGGGCTAGTTCACCTGTCTCTTTTAATCACTGTGCCATCACGGTCATCAGGTCTTCAGTAAAACGTACTGTCTCCCTATGACCTTTCTAACATTTTACAGAAGCACATTGGGCATCCTATTGTGGTATTATTGTTTCATTCTTCCATTCACCTGAAGTTGTGTGGCATACCTGCCAGTTTTAAAACCATATCCTTTTGTTAATCACAACTAATTTTATTTTTATTAGATGAAGGATGTTACAAGAGAAATAAACAGCAACTTTCAGATGAATATACCTGTCCTTAACTTGAGGTAACTGCTGTGGAGATTGTATAAATACTGCCTGCTATATATTTATAGTAGGAGCTTCTCTTCTTAAAATGAATGTTCTTTTTTAAGCTTTCTGGATATCACATCTTTAGGTCAACAGTAGTAACTATGATAACAACTTGGCTCAACAGTAGTAAATGCAAAAGGGATCTATGCATTCTAATGGACACCACTTAAGTCTGAACTATTAGTGTGCTCCAACTGCCAATAAAGTCCCAGATTGTATCAACAAAGGGACATCAAGATCACAAGAAGTGACAGAATCAGTCAATATTGCACTAGTGAGGCCACACTTGGAATATTGCATTCAGTTATGGTCACCATGATACAAAAAAAGATGCTGAGAAAAGTGCAGAGAAGAGCAAGATGATAAGAAGTCTGAAAGCTGGGAATAAGATGTCTAACCCAGGGGTAGGCAACCTTGGCACTTTTATGACTCGTGGACTTCAACTCCCAGAATTCCTGAGCCAGCATGGCTCAGCTTGGAAACCTCTCCCTTTCCCCTCAGCATGGCTGGCTCAGAAATTCTGGGAGTTGAAGTCCACGAGTCATAAAAGAGCCAAGGTTGCCTACCCCTGGTCTAACCTAACAAAGAGAAAGATTAGGGGTGATATAATAGCTATCTTCCAGTACTTGGGGAGGTCACAGAGATGAGGGGAGGTCAACCTATTCTCCAAAGCACCTGTGGGCAGGACAAGAAGCAATGAGTGGAAACTTGTTAAAGAGATACCCAATCTGGATATCTAAGGAAAAATTTCCTGAAGTGAGAACAATTAACCAATGGAACAGCTTGCATCCCAGAGTTGTGAGTGCTCCATCCTTGAACATTTTCAAGAAAAGACTGTACAGCCATTTGTCTGGGATAGAATAAAGTCTTCTGCCTTGGGCAGGCAGCTGGACTAGAAGACCTCCAAGGTAGCTTTCAGTTTTTTGTGGGTGATAGAACTGGGCAGTCTTGACTGGGAATTTTCCAACACTCAGGGATATTTTTGTCAAGAAACATTCCTTCACCATATTGGCTCCTGGATTTGATTCCCAGTCTTACCTCAGTTCCATTTCAGGCACCACACTACATCAGTAGTGTAAGGAGCTAGTTTTTGTTTGTGACCTTGTCCGCAAGTTAGAGGCAAACAAGCATATAAGGTAGAGTTGCAGTAAGAGTTACGAATAGGAGGTAGAGCAAAAAATATGGATAACCACTAAATTACAGGTAGTCCTTGAGTTACAACCACAAATGAGCCCAAAATTTCTGTTGCTAAGCGAGACACTACTTTAGTGAATTTTGTCCCATTTTATGACCTTTCTTGCCAATTATTAAGTGAAGCAGTGCAGTTGTTAAGTTAGTAACTTGGCTGTTTGGTGAATCTGGCTTCCCCACTGACTTTGCTTGCAAGGTCACAAAAGGGGATCACCTGACCCAGGGACAGTGCAACCGTCATAAATACGAGTCAGTTACCAAGTGCCCAAATTTTGATCACATGGCCACCGGGATCCTCAGTGGTCATAAGTGTGAAAAATGTTCATAAGTCGGTGCCGTTGTAACTTTGAACAGTCATTAAATGAACTGTGGCAAGTCAAGGACTATCTGTAGTTTCCCATATCTTTGTTACCATCTAGTCATCAGCCTAGAACTGACAGCCTTAGGCACTAAACCAACATCAGCAAGTTTCTAAGCATGATATATATTTTTTATAAATCTAGACAAATGGAGTTTAGTTTTCATGTTTCTTGATTGATTAATTAGGTGGTTACATGTCATCCAGTTGTTGTCAACTCTTAGTGACCGCATAGTTTTCTCCATGGCAGTTTGCCCCACTAGATCCTTCAGCTTTTTCAACAATGCATTCATCGCTACTGTAAAAGCG
>NW_015386355.1:410395-473221 GCF_001527695.2 Protobothrops mucrosquamatus
TCCTCCCCCTCCTCCTCCTCTTCTTCCTTTCACCTTTCCCAGGATTATACCTTTTTCTAGAGAGCTCTTTGCATGGTATAAAAGAAGTAGGATAATTCAAGCCTAGTCATTTGTGCCTGAATTGGGAACTCTGGGTTGATTTGTTCAATGATCCATCAATTTGTTTTCTTGGCTTTCTGTGGTATCCTCAGGAATTCTCTGTAACATCAAAGTTCAAAAGCATCAATACTTTTGCTATCCTGTTCAACCTTCACTTCCATAGAGTGTCAGAGGGAATACCATGGTTTGCATGATTCAGATTTTAACTGATCAAAAGATGTTAGCCATCGCCTTGTTTCTTAATGCTTATGATACATCTGCGGTTAATCACAGATACATCTGCATGATGCATCTGTGATTAATCACATCTCCTAAAGAACAGGCAGGCATGACAGGAAACTTCAAGAATAAAGTGGGCAGTATCAAGCAATCACAGTTACCGTGTCTTAAGGCAATAATCCGTCCCATGCACTGCTTTATTATTTTGTGTTTTTAAATATGTATTTTATCCAAATTAGGTACAATATTTGGGCTACCTGATCTGTGCTGTAAAAATCCATATAATATTCTTGTTTGCATCTTGGATTCCAAATTGTTGTCGTCTAGTTCTGGTAGCCCAACATAATATTAGCTTCTCCCCAAAGGCAAATAAAGCAGTGATGAAAGAACCATTTAATATGCTACAAATAACCAACAACAACTAAAATCAAAACAATCTGAGGTTATGAACTTTATTCAGTCTCTAAGAAAAGCTAGCAAAGAATCCAAAAGTGAAGTTAAAGTCTACAACAGGGGTCTTCAAACTTGGCCCTTTTTATGACTTGTGGACTTCAACTCCCAGAATTCCTCAGCCAGGCATGCTGGCTGAGGAATTCTGGTAGTTGAAGTCTGCAAGTCATAAAAGGGCCAAGTTTGAAGACCCTTGGTCTACAGTAACAACTTCTCCAACAACTCTAACATAGCTATTCTTCTCCTTTTCACTTGGTTTTAGCACATGCACAATTTATTCCAAGACCAAATATGGAGGTTCTCTTCTTTGGAATTTTGTTATGATAACAATTCCACAGGAATAGCTTGGTAGTGCTAGAACAGTAATACAAAAGCTTGAAAGGACCTCCTCTATCTTAAACTGATAGAGTAACTGAACCAATGGCAAATATCAACAATGGGGTGCCTGTTAATTATTTATTGGAACAATGTATTTCAGCGACACGTCTATTTAAATAAGGACACTAAGAGAACATTGTTCAAAATTATAGTAGCATTTATACGTAAATACAATTTTATTATTTTGTAATTTAATTAAAATGACAAAGCTGTAGACTAAACCAAACACTGGAAGAGCCACAGCATTGTAAGACAACAAGCAAATCAAGTGTAGGCTGCTAATCTTTAATGCTGGAAAATATTCACACATTCTCCACCAAATAATCTGTTGTATTTTACAAGTAGCTTTACAAGCCTGCATGTAATAAATAAAATGTTACAATTTTAGTTCCAGTTCCAAAAAGAGAAGATAGGGATAGGGAGTTACAGAGCTAACATTAGTTAATATCAGTCTCACAAACAGAAAATTGGATGAGTTTCTTTTCTACTACTATTTGCAGCATAAATAAATCTACAATGTTGCATGTAAGTGGAACAGAGAAGGTAAGGAAGGAGTTTGTGGTATTTTAAATATTATTTATTTTTCTTGCACAAAATTTAAATTAAGTGTCATTATGCGATATTAACAAACAGAGATTTGGTTTTCCAGTCATATACTCAGTAAGATTCATAATTCTATGTGATGGCAGATCTCAAGCCTGACAATTACTAAATATTATTACTAAAAGCATGTATAATACTGGGATGTGGGCATGCACAGAAAATCATGTTCCTCTTGTTACAAAATCTGCTCCTAACTGTACAATTCTATGCATACAGAAAGAAGGAATGTTGTTGGCTAGATATTATCTGTGCAAGCTTGCAACATGCTGGGGGAAAAAGGGTTCAGCTACTGAATAGGAGACAGATTCAAATATCCCACAACAAAATGGGCATATCATACTTCTAATTGTAGGTCTCTATTTCTCCATAGGGAAACCACATCCCACTCAAAAGGTGAACCAGGATGTACATAATTTGGGTTTATTCTTGCACTCAAAAGTAGTAGTTTGGATATGTGCAGTAGCACACAGTTATGTTGCTTGAAGGTAAAAAGAATACTGTGCATTTAGAATTGCCACAAAATATGCAGTTTCGAAAATACTTAACATAGAGAGAAAAGAATCTGAAAGAAGTCTACATTTCCACACTAGTGAGTGCTGCACATTAACCAATGCATTTGTATCTCAGACACTTTTGACAGGTTATAAATGGGTTACTACCACCCCTGTGCAAAGGAAACTCAGAAGAGTTGGGGTGTTTTATTTTGCCATACTTCACTCTTGCAGTCTGTATCGACTTTCACTCACAGACTGAGAAAGGGTGTGGGACAAAATGAACAAATTTCCCCACGCAACCTGCATGTTTAATCCTTTGCTTTAGCCAGGTAATCAGCTAGTTTGGAAATGGTCTCCTCCTGTTGTTCAAGAAGATCCAGGATAATGCCCATGGGAGTCTTCTTTAAGCCGATGCTTTCTATCTTGTTCTCCATCTTGTTCTTTAAATTTCGAAGCCTGAAGGATGCATGAAGAAACATCACTAGGGAAAGGAAAGCAACAGTAAGTCACAAGTGTTCTTCACTAGATAACTGGTGAAAAGATTGAGTGGCAGCCAACAAAACTGCCCTATTGACGTACTATGTTAAAGCAATTTTTTTTTTAAAAAAAAATCATAATTGGTCAACTAAGCCACAATAGTCTAAGCCAGAGGTAGGCAACCTCGGCTCTTTTATGACTTGTGGACTTCAACTCCCAGAATTCCTGAGTCAGCAATTCTGGGAGTTGAAGTCCACGAGTCATAAAAGAGCCGAGATTGCCTACCCCTGGTCTAAGCTATAAACCCTTGTTTAGTAGCCATAAAAATGCATTCATACATTAAGTCAAAAAACAAATATAATAAGCCACATTGATCTGTGAACCTAGTTAATTTTTTTATTGAATTTCAGAATTGTCATATAACATGCTAAGTCCTAAAATGTTTAGTTTAGTTTGGCATTCTTAACATCCTGTATGAACCCAGCCATTGAATCTTGTGAACTTAAAGTTCATGGTTTTATATGTACTGAATGTACCAAACCAGTTTTGGTTTATTGAATATTAATGGTTTCAATATCATAGCTTAACATGATATATCAACCTTGTCATTCAATATACTCATTCCCCCCCCCCAAATTTTATTAGTTTATCAAAATATAATATACTGTAAATGCAAAATACAAAAGAAAACAATGGGAAAATAAGGGAGGAAAAAGGGAAGAGAAAAGTATAGGGCAAGAGAGAAAAAGAAAGAAAAAAAGTATTGACTTCCAACTCCTTTTTGCTGCAGTAGAATAAAGTAACAGCACCAAACCTCAATTTTTTACTGTTATATCATGATATAAACTAGTCGTTTCAATAACAACAAACCTATCTAATCAGCAAAATCCAAAATCAAAGTTTTATTTTTTTTTCACTTCAAGCACAAAGTCCAGAAGTGGTTTCCAAGTAGTCATTCGATATACTCATAGGGAATAATTATATATTTGTGAGAGAGTCCTTATCCTGGATTAATAGTAACACAACAGAATTAATAGCCTCTTGTTCAGGTTGAAATTATGATGTATTAGTAAATCCTTTCTAAGACTCCTATAGTATTAGCCCATCTTTTGCTAATCTATCTACTGAGAAAAACAAAATCCACTTAGGACCAAAAAATCTCTTTATGCATGCATACACAAAACGTAACATTCATATTTTTCAGTTCCTTAATTCTGAATGCAGAGATTATTAATTTTTTTTTCTGCTGGTGATGGAGCTCTGCAATTTAGCTTAGTCCAATTTAATAATAATGATTATGATGATGATGATGATGATGATGATAAAGTTGGAAGGGACCTTGGAGGTCATCTAGTCTAACCCCCTGCTCAGGCAGGAAACCCTATACCATTTCAGACAAATGGCTGTCTAGTCTCTTCTTAAAAACTTCCAGTGTTGGAGTATTCACAACTTCTTAATGTAATATTAGCTCAGCTAAATGGATAGCCAGCCAGAGATTTATGTATTTATTAATCCAATTCATATAGCCATCAATTTATGTCCAAAACCCTTGGTGGCGAGCAAAATAAAATACTGCTAAACGTGATAGCAGGTTTCACAATTAAAACTGTTAAGTCTGCCATCTGGACTGTAAATAAAAACCCTGCACCTGAATATCACTGGTAAAAGCATCTACTGATTTCTCTGTATATTTGCAGCTAATGAGAAATGTTTCTTGACACCTAACAGTTTACGGAAAGAAATGAAAGCAGCTGCAGAAGGAACTGACATTCAGTTTTATGCCTGGCTACGGATAATGTAAGAAAAACTCACAGAACAAAGGAAATGTGATTCCAAATAGAAACACCATGACGCCTCCGAAAAAGGATATCAGGAAATAGCTCAGTAACATAATTGCTATGACAAAGGCAGCAGGGTACTGCTTCTTAAACTTGCAAATGAAGTCTTTTTTGTGGGATGCACACACGAAGGCTGTGAAGACCAGGATCACCACAAGGATGCCAAGCAGCATTTTCAGGGGATTCAGGAATCTGGAAAGATATGGACAATGGTGAACACACCCAAACAAATGATAATGGCACAACAGGACAACCAGCTTCTTTGGACCCAAGCAGAACCACTGAGCCTCTTGGCTTCAGACTCTCCCTCTGAGCTGTGTGGCTGCCAACACGTTGTTCAGGGTTCCCCTAACCTATGAATACAATACAGGTAATCCTCGATTTACAACCATTCATTTATTGACAACAGCACCAAAAAAAGTGACATGACCATTTTTCACACTTGCAAGTATCCTCCTCACATGATATGGTCATGTGATCAAAATTTGGAAGCTTGGCAACTGGTATGTATTTATGATGGTTGCGATGTTCCAGGGATATGGGATAATCTTTTGCAGTCTCCTGACAAGCAAACTTAGTGGGGAAAACAGATTCACGTAAAAACCGTTTTACTAACTTAACAACTGCGGTGATTCAGTTAACAGCTGTGTAAAGAAAAGTCGTAAAATAGGGCAAAACTCATTAAATAAATAAAACAGGCCTTTGGCAAGGAAGACTAAAACTTCTTCCTCTGTGTGTGTGTGTGTGTGTGTGTGTGTGTGTGTGTGTCCTTGATAGCTGCAAAAATGCGAATCCCGGGCATATTTGTTCAATAACACAGCCTTCGATCTCCGTGAGAGGTATAAACCAGTTGTTTATTGCTAAAAAGATATTTAAAAACAATAAAAACAACTATTTACAATGTTAAAAGAAACAACTTAGCTTTTGCTGGTTCCCTGCCAGCGTCCTCAGAGTAAAGCTTAGGGGATGGGGAGATTCTTTTTATACACCTTGCTGGCCTAACTGCTTACTCATTGCCCGTGTGATAGGGCCATCCTTCCTGGCTAACCGTAATTGCCTTGGTTGTCCCGCCTTCTCTTTTTTGCACTCCAATTCCACACCTTTCCCCTCTCTCATCCTTGTCAATCTCCTCCCTCCCAGCACCATTGCTGCCGGTGTGCTCTCTAACCGCTCCCTCCTGCTCATTCCAGGCTGCGCATTCAGATCCAGTGTTCCAAAAGGCTTGCCATCAGCGCTCCCTTCCTTTCTAGCCCATTGGTCTACACACTGTTCCTGCTTTCCATCATCCATTCCTGTCAGTCTTTTTTTCTCCGATACACACACACACACACACACACACACACACACACAGAGTTCCTTGAACTGTCATCTTCATTTATTTAGTGCCTGTGTGTGTATATATTTAATTCAAGTATTTATTCTATTTTCTCTAAAATATTCTGTACAAATGCCAGATGATAAGTCCCATCATCTCTAGCCAGCACAGGTATAGTATAGGTGGTACCTGGCTCAATAGTAGTAACTATGAGAGGGATCTTGGAGTCCTAGTGGACAATCACTTAAATATGAGCCAACAGTGTGCTGCAGCTGCCCAAAAAGCCACAGTGCTAGGCTGCATTAACAGAGGGATAGAATCAAGATCACATAAAGTGTTAATACCACTTTACAATGCCTTGGTAAGGCCACACTTGAAATACTGCATCCAGTTATGGTCATCACGATGTAAAAAATATGTTGGGTATGTCTAGTTTAATGAAAAGAAGGACCAGGGGTGACCTGATAGCAGTGTTCCAATATCTCAGGGGTTGCCACAAAGAACAGGGAGTCAAACTATTCTCCAAAGCACCTGAAGGCAGGAAAAGAAGCAATGGATTGAAACTAATGAAAGACAAACTAATTTGTCTGAAATGGTATAGGGCAGTGATGGCGAACCTTTTAGAGACCGAGTGCCCAAAAACTGGCCTCGCCCCTGCTCCACCCCCTGCTCTGCCCTCCCTGCCTGCCCGCAGGGCCACTCACCACCTCCAGGGCCCGCCACAGATCACCCAGGCAGCCCAGCAGCGCCACAGCGGCCACGCTCTCTGCCCACGCCCCGCAGCATCAACTGTGTGCATTGGGGCGTGAGGGCAGAGTCTTGTCTACACTGCCTGGCTGCCATGTCCTTGGCTGCGCTGCTCTGCGTGGGCCACACTCAGGAGCGACTCTCCTCCAGGGAGGCTGTTGGTGAGGAGGGGGTTGCGGGTGGAGGCAAAGCTGGGGCAATGGCATGTGTACCCACAGAGAAGGCTCTGAGTGCTGCCTCTGGCACCCATGCCATAGGTTCACCACCACTGGTATAGAATTTCCTGCCTGAGCAGGGGTTAGACTAGAAGACCTCCAAGGTTCTATTCTATTCTATTCTATTCTATTCTATTCTATTCTATTCTATTCTATTCTATTCTATTCCTATTCCTATTCCTATTCCTATTCCTATTCCTATTCCTATTCCTATTCCTATTCCTGTTTCAGACATTTGATTAGGGAAGACTGCACTAGATCCACAAATGTCATCTTCCTTATCTGTGTCAAAGGAAATTATAGTTTGATCACTGGTCGTGGTTAAACTGTTGGAAAAGTTTTGGAAAATAACATCATGATCTATCTTTGTTCAGTCAAACAACGGTATTAAATCAAGGCAACTCTTATAAATGCACTTTGCAAGACAAGAAAGAATAGACCACTGGTCTTTTGACTATGGTCATGGTGAAACATCCATAATAATGTTGAACTATGAAGTATATTTGGGTTGCCAACTATGTTCTGGGCAAAAAAAAAATATCCTGTTCTAAACTGCCTAGTTTGTGAATGAACCATTCTTGCTGTCCTGTCCAAAGCTAATTCTGGAACATTGCCTGCTATGACATGTCCACTAGCGTTCACTCTTATAAATATCCAGTAGGCTTCAATTCATTTTAGATTCATTGTCAAAATATTGGATGCCAAAGATATAGCTGGAATTAGCAAGTATCAGCCATCTTTCCTTCACAACAGTTGTTGACCACCTGCTGTTGTCGCTCATTTGAAATCCCGAGTGTCATACAAAGAACAGTCTCTCTGAATGTCTGAGTCACTTATGGTCAGCCGTAGCTATATTTAGAACAAATAAAAAAAGACTTTCTGGAAATTCTGCCTGGAAAAACTGAACAATTAACTCCAGCCAGAAATCACTGCTGTATTATTTATTTCATAGGAAATGTCGCTCTAAAAAGGTAGCCTTGTACATTGCATTAAATAAAAAAAAACCCGCAATAACTTACGTTTAAAAGTTAGCTCAGAAATATTAGGCCAAGACTCAGTGGGGAATTAACTGAACACCATGCAAAGCTATCTTTCTGGGACTGCCCAGAGCCTAATCTATGTGTACAAGTTTAATCTACACCTAGGGGGATGCAATATAGCAAGTAGATAAATGGGTACCACTTTGGTGGGAAAGACTTAGCTGTGTTTGTGAGCATGGAGAGCAAAGGCCAGCACTTGACCTGGCCGGATGCAAGCCACTGCGACACAATGTGAAGTGAGGAGAGGGGGGGGGGAACCTGGAAGAGCCAGCAATCTGAGCCCCACTAGTTAGCTGGTGTAAGCTAGTTAGCCCCCTGTGGTGCACCAAGGATAGGCACACAAGTGCCAAACAGAATGAACTAGCAATCTAGGCCAGTGATGGCGAACCTTTTAGAGACCGAGTGCCCAAACTGCAACCCAAAACCCACTTATGCATCATTGGGTGCCGGGTGGATGTGCCCCATTGGCTGGGTGTGGCCCATTGGCTGGGCGTGGCTGCGGTGGTAATGGCAGATTGGGTGGAACTAAAAAGTTCAATCAATCAATTCCAACTTTGCAAGATTTTTTTTCCCGTTGAAACTGACTGATAGAACCTTTTTTTTTTTTTTGCACATGGCGGTGGACGCCTAAAGCGAAAAGGTTTTATAAAACCCAGCTGAAGGCCTAGGACTGGGGCGACAGCGCGTGTGCCCCCAGAGAGGGCTCTGAGTGCCGCCTCTGGCACCTGTGCCATAGGTTTGCCACCACTGATCTAGGCTGTCAGGACTGCATTGTGTCTAGAATGTGTAGATTTCCCTGACATTATATGCAATACACTAAATAAATAACTACACCTAAAAGCACTGATTGATGAGCTGCGATTAGTTTGGCGTGTCACAAACTAATGCAGTACAAACATCACATTTCTAGCAGGAAGCAGAGCAAGGAATTTAACTTAATTAAAGCTTAAAGCAGCTGACACTGCTTTAACATTATCTTTTTGGCTCCCACGTTGCATCTGAGCTACCACCTTTTGCAGACAGTAATTGACCTTGCTATGCCAGACAGGCAAAGGGGAGTCAAATTAATCAGTCCAGAGGATTGTTTTGTGGAAGCATTGATCAAGCCCCGACCAATCCTTTTACAGCTGCTAGAATCTCTGGTCTGACACATGAAGGTAGTTGTATATTAAAACTCACATTTGTCACAGAGAACATCATATTGAATTCCCTCATGCATGGTTAGGTCACTTCTGGTCCAACCAAAATTAACTGCTACTCAGGACCTTCAGGAGCAGCGCACCCATGAGATACCTGACGGATCTGAAGCACCTTCAGATGTTTCTCAGGCCATACATTACTTTACTGCAAATCTCCGGAAGATGAAGCATCAGAAACAATGTCTGGGGCACCAGAAGAGAAAGACCAGCTGTGGATCTGACTGATCCCAGATATAAGCTCAAGTAAACAACTATAAGGCAGGAAAAGCTTTCGTTTTTAATGCTTATTGTTTTTAATGTTCTCCTTTATTTCATGACATTGTAAACTGCCTAGAGTTGTTTGACAGTGTGATGGGTATATTTAAAGTAATATGTTCCCTTAGGCAAGGATGAGCAGGAAGATTTCCTGCCTAGAAAGATTCAAGCAACACAAATATACACATTTAAAGCAACAATCATAACAACAGCAGACAGCTGGCAACCCTACTGGATTTGGCAGAAAAAGCTCAGGAAAGGTATACTAGATTGCCATATGTTTCCCTGCAGTGAGTCAACATTCAAAGTTCCAGTTTTTCACCGACTGGTGAATGGAAATAGAAACCACAATAAGATGGAATTGTACACATGGGCAATTTCAAACTGATATCTAGGTCTCTTGTATTGGATTTGTTATCGATTCCAACATTACAGTTAGTGATGTCATCTGAGTAAAACAACATAACTAAGATTAGGTTTTTTAAAAAAATTATAACCATGAATGCCCTCTCTTAATGGTAAGAGATTAGCACGCCCCAAGGTTAGCCATTCAGAATATTTAGCTGCATAAATGTTTGTGGATTGACCTAGGGTGTGACCATATGGAATCTTATTTTTAAAATGGTTCGAAGTAAACAGTTTCAGGAGTTGTTCTCAGAACTATCCACGCTGAAATTTATTTCATCATTATTTTGTTTCCCTATCTATTATGGTTATGCAAGTCTTTTGAATTCTATTCTGAGAAGGTGGTTTGGAGCGTGGATGAGTGTGAAACTGTTTTTAAAACAGCTGCAACTTGTTTCAAGACTGCATGATGGCCCTCTCTTCTCCAACTCAGAGAAAAGTCATAGAACTTTCTGAACACAATCCAAAATCTTCCACCTTAATAAATGTAATTTATATGTTATTCAGTGGTACTCAACTGCTTTGAAACTCATTGAATTTGGTACTCAACACATTTTGACGCATTGTCAAAATGCTCATTATGTTTGGTACTCAACACATAAGCTACAACTTGTCCGTGTCAGCTGCCTAGTGACTCACTGCATTATTCTTTATAAGGAAAATTTGTTTGTTACTCATAATTTTTGGTACTCATTAAGCCTCCTGGAACCAATTAAGGATGAGTACCAAGGTACCACTGTATTGTCATGCAAACAACTCAGATTTTCAAAGATCCTATTGAGCTAGGTTAAGATCTTTAAAAATAGTGTTCAAATCAGTTTTTCCCAATCTAGATCCCTCTAGATGTGCCAGACAACAACTCCCAAACTCTCATTATCCCAAAACAGCACAATCACAGAGGAGAGATGCATAGGTTTTAATTCCCGTAATTCCCAATCATCACAATATGACTCGATTCGAAATTGCTATTAGTCATTTCACTAACAGACTAGATTTTTCCTTTGAGTGGTCTGCTTCTGGTGCTCACGGAATACAGAAAACAAATAGCTGACTTGGCAGCATATATTACAATTTGGATGCACATTTCATTGTAATCATAGATTTGAATCTTTATAATTGAGAAATTGTAATTTTTTAAAGAAGTTATTAAGAAGGCCAATAAGGGTTATGAACCATTTCCAATTCCTTCTTGATACTATAATTATGTTTTAAAAATTGGGATACAAATGCATTTTATTCTGTCTTCTGCATAAATCAACTTTACCAAATAGAATTAGTTAAAAATTTCCTCACATTGTACCAAACTATATGACATTATATCTCCACACATCCAAAAGAGATAATAAACAGTGAATATATTTACTATTCTTCAGTCACAAATTTTATTCCAGAATCCAAAATATATGTGAGTTGGAATTCAGATTCATGGTTGACTAATATTGATAAAGAAATGGCACCATCAATATATGCAGATCATAATCCAATACTGCAAGACTGAACATGGATATCTCCAGATTGAACAAATGTAATAATAACCATTTACTAAGTTTCCGAGACAACATTAAAGATATGTCTCAACAGGAACTGAAATGTCAACAGGAATTTAATTTCTGAAACTTCCAAATCACAATATGGGAGGCTAATAAAACATTTATGAGAAGGTTGTTCATCTTTCTTGCATCAAATGGAAATCTGTTTAAAAGCAGAAAGTTACCTTACCAAATGATGCGAAACAATTAGAAACAAGTCATAAATTAAAATTATATTGCACACAGCAATCCTATCCAGCAAAAATGGATGAATATTTGAATGGCATATTACTTTAAAAATTCACTGAGCAACAAAAAGAAATTGTTAATTGGCCCATAACAGAAGGCAAAAACAAAGTATTAATTAAAAAGTTAAAAAAGAATGAAACTCAGGGACCTGGTGATATTTCTGCAATATGTTGCAAGGAAATTTTGATTAAACGTTTAATTCAAGTAATGAACAATATTCAGGTATACGAAGAAGTCCTCTCATCATAAAAATAAGCTTTTCTTTCTTTTATTTATAAAGAAGGAAAAGATTCAGTTTGCCCTGAAAAATATAGACCCATTTCATTACTGAATGCAGATTATACATTCTTCACTGCAAACACTGCAAAAAAATTCTAATAGAGACATTACATCCTGATCAAATGAGTTTTGTCCTCCCAAAACATATGAGAGATAATATCAGATATATTTTAAAGGCTATCAGTAAGATAAATCAGAAGAAGCAAGGATTGCCTATGATTTTTCTTATTTTTTTTTCTTTTGGAAAAAGCCTTCACATCTGGAATGGTCTTTTTTATTTGCAATTCTTACAATAATAAGTTGTGGCGCTAACATTTTTATACAGAGTATTTATGAAGAACAAAAAGATAATGGTCTTATTTCACAGCAATGCACTATATTGAAGGGAACCAGAAAATTATGTTCTCTCTCTCCTTTATTTGTATTAGCATTAGAAGCCTTGGTAATCCAAGTGCCTGAAGAAAACAAATGTTGATAAGGAATTTGACAGAAAATGTAAAGCAATTTTTCTATCAGCTAATTGGTTTTAACATTGCTGCTTAAAAGGTTAAATATTTAGGAGCTTTTTAAACAAAAAACAGTAAGGATGTATTCAAGAACAATTATTTACCAATTTGAGAACATGTAATGACAGATATTTTTAAACGGAAGAAATTAAATTTGGTTTGGGTAGAAAAAATTGCAACAGTCAAAATAATTTTTTTACCAAGACTAAATTTTCTATTGCAAACTATTCCCATTCCTGTTGAGAATAGGCTATTACAGGTAATCCTCAACCATAATAGTGCCTGGAATGTCCATTACAAATCATGACGGTCATAAGTCAAGTTATCCATGTTACCAGACCAATTTTACAACTTTTTGGTCATTAAGCAAACGCCGCTCTTGTTAAATAAACATGGTGGGTTGTTAAGTGAATGCTGTAGTTGTTAAATAATCAATGCATTACTATGGGCATTTTTTTGCTGGAAACTAGGAAAAAATGTAAATTGCAATCATCCTCCTGGGCTTTGAAATCGACCAAAATGGTGACTGCAGCCCTGAAATCAGAACACATGTAGCACTTGGAACAACTGCAATGTCTGGCATGAATAACATCTGGAAGAGTAAAGACATCGCAACCAAATTCAGATTGGTTAACACAGTAATTTTTCCAATTGCTACTTACGCTGCAAAACCTGGGACTCTGAAAAAGGTTGACAGGAGAAGGAAATATGCCTTTGAACTGTGGTGCTAGAGGTGAGTATTATGCATCCCATGGACTACAAAAATAACAAACAAAGAAGTCCTAGACCAGTGATGGTGAACCTTTTAGAGACCGAGTGCCCAAACTGCAACCCAAAACCCACTTACTGTATTTATTGCAAAGTGCCAGGGCCGCATCAGCATTGTGGTACCCTCAGGGGGGGCAGGGAGGTGCCTCTGAGTGCCGCCTCTGGCACGCAAAACCCGGGGGCGCAAAAATGGTCCACTGTGCTGCAAGGCGCAAAAACGGCCGCTGCTGCACCGCGGAGTGCAGATACAAGGCGCTGCACCATGCAAGAATGGGGCGGCTAGTATCACGCAGGCATTAGCCTCACCCCATTTGCAGTGTGTACATGCTTGCGGCCCCATGCGTGCATGCACGCATATAAAATGCTTCCCCCTCCCTTTTCTTCCAGTCCACCAATCGACAATGGTCGGTGACCTCTGCTCTACCACCTCTACTTGAGCTTGCTAGTCAGCTGCTTCGCCTTCTTTGTGCTGAGCAGGGCTCCTGGTCCAGGTGGCGGTGGTGGCCTGACGGACCTGCTACTGGTGGCGGTGGCACGCGTGCCAACAGAGAGGGCTCTGCCACCTCTGGCACGCGTGCCATAGGTTCGCCACCACTGTCCTAGACCGAACCTCACCCAAAAATATTGCTTGAAGCCCAGATCACCAAACAGAGACTGTCATTCTTTGGTCATGTCATGAGAGTTGACCCATTTGAAGAGTCAATCATGCTGCGAATGATCAGTGGAAAAAGGAGGAGCCGCCCTAGTACCCGCTAGCTGGACACTATAAAAGATGTCACTGAGATGACCATGGCAGATCTGAAGCAAGCAAAACAGAGGGGCATGGAGAGTACTGATCCTTGGAGTGGCCGAAGGTTGGACACGACTGAATGGCTGACGATGACAACGATAAATCTCATTAAATAAATAAATAACCAAATAAATGAATAAATATTGCAAACTCTAGGGCTGGCTGAAAACGTTCTGCCTCCAATTTAAATTGCTAGTGCATTCTGAAATTGAGAAGAGAAGCAGCATGGCACCTATCAAACCTATCCCTATAAGCGGCCTGCAATTATCTGGTCTTGCAAGAGCAACAGTTAATCAGCAGCGAGTCTGTGTGCATTGTTATTTTTAAAGAATGTTAAGCCATTGCAGAATAATTCTTCTCTAACAGCAGACATTCAGTATTGATACTATCTTACTGAAGATAAAACAAGTAATCCATCAGGCCTGATATCATCTGAAGTCCTCCAAGCTATAGTCATTACATGCCATGGATGACATCGGAAGCAAGGTTAGTCATATGATTCCCCCTAAATATAGTTCTTGTTAAGAGAGATTTATTGAATGTTATCAGCCAGTACAAGTTTCTTTGTAGATATGTTGCAACTTGGTAGTACTCTGGTAATCTGAGCTTGATGTTATTCAGACAATGTGCAAACCAGAGACTTGAGAGGAACATTAGTTCTCCCCAGTGCTTTTTTTCTAAAAAAAAAAAAAAAAAAAAAAAAAAGGTGCCGGAACTCACACACGTCATACAACCCGCCTTGCCTACCCTACAAGGTTCCATACAAAAAAGGTGCCGGAACTCCATTCTGGGCGGTTCTATGAGAAAAAAAGCCCTGGTTCTCCCTAATGAGGAACAGGTTTGTTTATTTATTCCCCACCTTTATTACATATAGTGAATATGCAGGAATAGCCAGGAGAGGAAAGCATCCAGTATAAATAATCAGCTGAATGGATGCCCTATGCTTCTGCTCAGAAATAAAAGGTGTCCCTGGGTGGGAAATGTTGCATCAAAAAATAAACTGGTGGCACCAAGAAATCAGCAACAGATATTCTAAGAGTTCATCTGAGTCAACAAGCAAATGAACAAGCTGATACTGGATTATTTTCTAACATCTGATGTACAGGAAATAGGAAACATTCTTCAATACATTTTATTTTGACACTCCAACCTAGATATAGCAGCAAGCAGAATGTGAACCATAAGAAGGCAATGCAACACCTCCCCTGGAGCCCACTAGCTTCCTGTTCACTCACAGCGGAAGTGTCAAGCTAAAAACGTAAATCTACCCATAGTATCATTTTGGTGAAATCAGAATGCCTCTGGGTTCCTGATAGACCCCATATTTATATTTGGAAAATAAAAATGATCAACACAGCCCAGTATTTTGGCTGTAAAAACCCCCATAATGTTAAGTATCACTAACTGCTGGAAGGGTTGATACAAATATGGATATCTGCACACTCTTAAAAATCAAAAACCATTCCCCAGAAGCCTTGCAGAAGAGGAAAGTCTTCAAATAAAGGATAAAGGAATGTGGGGGACGGACTAACCTCAGAGGAGGTCATTTTCTGGGTTTCTAACCCTTCTGATTTCTCTAGAGGTAGGAACTCATAGCACCCTTTCCAGATCAAATTCTACTTGGAGAAGACCATCCCGAAGGTACCAAGGTGACAAAGCTTCGAGTGGTGACCTCTAAAGCTATCAGTGGTTTAAGAAACATGATTCATGAAAAACTGTCTTCTCATATAACCTCTTGCTCATCTACTGAAATATTCAAAAGCTCTCTTTGTTCCTGTCAGCTGTCAAAAACTTTGATATAATCATTTCAAAGAAGCAAACCAACATTGTGTGAGTTGGGGGCATTATAAAGCAGCACTGTGGATCACATATTCTGTGGAGAACACTAATTCAATTTTAGAGAAGAAGATATAAAGTGACATGAGAGATAAAAAGAATACACAGAAGTAGCAACGTTAGACTTCAGTCACTTTAAACAAACAGCAATATAACCATTAGTTTGCCCCAGACTAAAAGTAATGGCATTCTCATTTTCTGGTATACACCCACCGTCCTCTATCCAAATGAATGAAAGAACACAGAATATATCCGATTGGCCAAAGAACAGCATAGAGCAAGGCTTTTCAACCAGTGGTACGGGTACCACCTGTGGTACATTGGCACCTGGCAGGTGGTACGCGACCATCCTAGAAAAGTAGCGGGGGAGGGGAATGAGCTGAACTGGTGGCAGCACTGCACAAGCCTGAGTGAGAGATGGCTGGAGCTTCAGTGCTGTCAGGGCTCAGCAGAAGCACCAGGATCAGCTCCAGGCTCCAGCTGGAGCTCAGCACTGATCCTGGAGCTTCTGCTGAGCCCAGAAGAAGCGCCGATCAGCTGGAATGTTGCAGCATCTCCAGGGTCTTGTGATTTACATTCAGATACTTGGCAATTGATTCATATTTATGACGGTCACAGTATCCGAGGGTCATGGGAAGTGACCAAAACCTGCTGCAACCACTCAGCAGATGGGGGGAATAAAAACCAAACACCCCCCACCCCACCCCCGCTGCCAATCCTCAACAGAAATGCTCACAACAATGAAAACCTCGGACAGAAAGAAGAGTGCGGCTGGGCGGGCAGGCAGGTGTCTTGCTCGGCTGTGGCTTGGGGGCACTTTTTTCAGTGCCATTGTAACTTTGAACAGTCACTAAGCGAACTGTTGTAAGTTGAGGACTACCTGTACTTCATCACTTTTTTCCTTTTTTGGGAGAAGGGTCATCAAGTTTTTGACACCTTGCTAGGCGACTGGTGGTACTCGGATGTTGCCATATCCTAAAAGTGGTACAATGGGTGAAAAGGTTGAAAAGCCCTGGCATAGAGCATGAAGAAAATATTGGAGATCTTATGAGATATGCTGCTTTTATACTATTATTTAAAGTTGAAAAACAAGTTTGAAATCAAAATCATGATCCACTACAATATCTATACAAAATTTTACCATTAACTTGCCAGGCCCAAACCCGAGACAAGACAACAAAATCCAACTGAATCCAATACTTTAATTACAACTAATGGACAGAATCTTGCCAAACTAAAGCAATAATCTTCTAACCTATTAGATATACCAAGAGATTCTAGAGTGTTGCTACCCTGAACCTCTTTCCCCTCCCTTATCCAGCTTGGGACTGTGGAGTCTCTGAATTTCGGTGGCTCTCTGGGAAGGCTCTGTGTTGCCAACCCCTCCCTCAACTCCTGCAGGGGCACATTCCATTATATAACCTGTCCATTAGTTATAGACTATTGTATGTTGATATACAATATTACATCGTATAGAATATATTTTATATATTAACATACAATAGTTTTAAGCAATAATTTGAAGTAGTTAATCCCTGACTTACAACTATTTGTTTAGCAACTTCGAAATTACAACGGCACTGAAAAAAACTGACTTATAACCATTTTTAATGTTTTTTAACTTTTTATGTTTTAGCTTATATGTAACTGCAAGCTGCCCAGAGTTACCCTATGGTAACATGGGTAGCCAATACATTTTATAAATAAAATAATTTTTTCACACTTACAACCGTTGCAGCATCTCCTTGGTCACATGATCAAAATTCGGACTCTTGGCAACTGGCCTGAATTTAAGATGGTTGCAGTGTCCCGGGGTCATGTGATCAACTTTTGCAACCTTCTGACAAAGTCAATGGGGAAGCCAGATTCACTTAACAATTGCAGCGACTCACTTAACAACTGTAACAAGACAGGTCGTAAAAGGCAAAATACACTTCACTGTCTTGGGTCTTTTGGGCTCAATTGTGGTCATAAATCAAGGATTACCCGTAATGCATGTTCCATGAAGACAAACATATTACCCAACAAACTTCATTGGTTATAATGAAAATGTATTATCTGGCTGCATTTCATTTATGCAATGGCAGCACCAAATGTGGACTTTTCATATTTCATAATTTTTTCATATCCAGATGAAATTGTGTTTATGTTTAAAGAAGAGTCATACCTTTTCAAAAGGTCTTGTCTCCATAGTTATTAACTGAGAAATGCTTTTGAAATGCTGAATTATTTAAACAGTGACACATAGTTTACTTTTTCAAGTAACACTAATCAATAAGGCTAAAATACTAAAAGACACAAAGTAGCACTGTCATTTTATTTTTATTGCTCCCATGAGCACTGCAGAAACGAAACACTATTTTAAAGATACAGCTTTAAAACTAAAGGGAACCTTGATAATCCCTTTAAAGGCCACTGATAGCCAAAATATACTATTAGTCACATCATTCGTCATCAATGGCCTCCAAAGAGAAACTTGGTGTTTACTTGCTCCACCTCAAACCACACTTTATGTGGCAACTCTTCAATGGAATTTTAAATCTATTTTTTCCTGGAAGCGCATCTATGGCAGTTTATTATGTAAAGCAGAAATAGCTTTTTTTATATATAAAATGAAAGCAAACTGGGCTGCTTTTTCCTGTATCTAAACATTTACCCTGAGATTATAATCCAAGATTCTCAAATATACCTACTCTCTCTAGTTAAAACAATAATCCCATTCGCTGCTTTGCAACCAAGCTTCGTTAACTTTAGGAAATACATCGAGGAACAGTTGCGTATAAATATTTCCTCCATCTTAAAAAAACGGGGGAAGGTAGGCCTAATTCTGGGAGTTGTCACTGCAGCGGGGCCGCGGAGGCTCCAGGTGGGAAGATGGTTCAAGGCATTTTGGAGACAGCTCTCCTTAACCGGAAGCCTTATACTTCCATAGGGCTGCTTCCCATATCAGAAGGGCAGCTCAAACGCCAAGCGACGCCCTGCCCTCTTTTCTCCCCACGGCGATCCTTCTGCAATGGGGCCGGCGGGAGAGGGAGAGACTTCTGGAGCTTAAACTTCGCCATCGCCCTGCTGCTAGCCTTAAAGGGCAACGCTATTCCCGGGGGCCACGCCGCTCATCCTCCGGCCGACGCGCTTACCCCACGATGGAAAACACCGCGGCAGCCACCACGAGGTAATTGGTCTGGTAATAGAGCAGGTTGCTGACCACCCGGTTGTTCCATTTGGAGATATCTTTGAAATCCGGCACGGCGAAGCGGTCGTGGCCCGGGATGAAATCGTCCCACGATCTCAGCGGCGCGACTTGCACGTCCATAGCGACTCTCCTCCCATCCGGCTTTCTGCGGCAGGAGCGGCAGCAGCAGCGCCAGAAGGGGCGGCAAGGGAGACGTCAGCAAAACCGGGTTAAGAGCGACGAGCTGGCCAGCTCATCGGCTTTGTGTTTGTGGTTGCCTGCAAAATTAGCAAACACACACACACACACACACAGGGGGGGAGTTGGTGGAAGGGTATTTTTTTTAAAAAGCTCCTCCCCTTCTTTCCTGATGTGCTTTTCGAGGATACCTAGGAACGTTCTGTTCTTTTCCTAAAGCGACTTCCAAATATATATTGATCTCCCTTCCTTCCGCCGCGCCCTTAAGACATGGTTATTCCAGCTTGCGGGACTGGCCTAGGGGAAAATTTTTAGAGGGGGTTTTAATTATAATTTTAATTAGACCAATTATTAATATTTGCCTTTTAATTAACTTTTAAATTTGTAGTCTGATATTTTGTATTTTTTATCCGGTTGTTAGCCGCCCTGAGTCCGCAAGGAGAAAGGCGGGATATAAATTTAAATAAATAAATAAATAAATAAATAAATAAATAAATAAATAAATATTTTTTCCCCCCCCTTCAAAAAATTCTGTTAAATACCTCCGATTGGAGATTTTACTGTAAGACAGAATAATTTAGTTGGCTTTAGTGTCTCAGGATGGGACTTGAGTGAAGTAGGATCAAAATTCAGTTCAAAAAGATTGAATTATGACCTTGCAAGCATGGAGGAACATATAGATGAAATTTATTTAAGGTCTGAAATGAACTAAAACATACTTTTTTTAAAAAAAAACTCCCAAGGCGCATTATGCTTGTGGGATAAACATAATTATAATGTACATGCATACATATCCAGCATGTTATTTTCTGTTAGGGTAAGTGAAGTTATAAAGTGACAAAAAAGTGACATGTAATTAGCAAAAGTGATAAGATTTAGAAAAAAAAAATCTAAACCAGTGGTTAAGATGCTAGCCTCAGACTTGAGGAGATGATTTCTAATCCAGCTTTAGGCATGAAAAACCAGCTGGGTGACTTTGAGTCAGTCAATTTCTCTGAGACCAATTCACCTGTTGAAGGGAAAATAGAGAGGAGTATTAGGTACCTTTGCTCCCTTATTTATAAGCAATAATAAAGACATTAAAAATACATCTAGTTTAAACCAACACTGTGCCCTAGAGCTCCCCTTTACTCTTCCATCCTTGCAAATTATCCTTTCTTCTCAAGACAAAGATTTATACACAACAGGTGTAAGTTTATTCATATGTAAAGAATGCTTGGAGCTGTTGTACAATTTTTCCCTTGGCCCTGAGCTTAACTGGAATAAAGTGTCATTTGGCCACCTCTGAGCCAATGAAAAGTTGTCCCTATTAATGACACAACCACCCACCAGCTGGATAACAATGGAGTGGACCAGGTTAATGTTAGCCATATATATATAATTAGGCTGAAATCCTCCTGGAAACTCTTTGGACAAATGTATGTATGTATGTATGTATGTATGTATGTATGTATGTATGTATGTATGTATGTATGTTAAAAGCTGTACGACGACACTAGAACACCAGGAAGAGTTAAAACCAAAAAAGTTTTAATAAATATTTAAAAACCTAGCTTTCGTTGAATATCTATCAACGTCATCAGGGTGTGTGTTGGTCAGTGGGAGGGCCCCTTTATAGATGAAGTGATGTTAACGCCCCGACTCATAGATCTTGTTACTGGGCCCAGCCGGCCATTCAACTCTATAGTTGTGGCTTCTGTAGTGTTGGCTGGATTACTGCTGTAGCCAACACTACAGAAGCCACAACTATAGAGTTGAATGGCCGGCTGGGCCCAGTAACAAGATCTATGAGTCGGGGCGTTAACATCACTTCATCTATAAAGGGGCCCTCCCACTGACCAACACACACCCTGATGACGTTGATAGATATTCAACGAAAGCTAGGTTTTTAAATATTTATTAAAACTTTTTTGGTTTTAACTCTTCCTGGTGTTCTAGTGTCGTTGTACAGCTTTTAACATGTATGTACCCAGGAATCACTCGACCATTTTTAGTGTAATTTTTAATAGTATGTATGTATGTATGTATGTATGTATGTATGTATGTATGTATGTATAAGTTAGGTTGAAATCCTCCTGGAAACTTATTTGGACAAACATTCATCCTTGATCTGATCATAACAGTATATAATATGTTCTTTGATCCAGTTCATTCACGTTGTATCTTGATTAGTTTATCTTGTACAGGTAGTCATTGACTTACAACCATTCATTTAGTGGCACTAAAAAAAGTGACCTATGACGGTTTTTCATTTATGACCTTTGGAGCATCCCAATGGTCACGTGATTAAAATTCAGACACTTGGCAAGTAGCATGCATTTATGATGGCTGCAGCGTCCCAGGGTCACGTGATTACCTTTTGCAAGGTAAAGTCAATGGGGAAGCCAGATTCACTTAACCCTACTACAAACTTAACAGTTGTGGTCATAAGTTGAGGACCACCTGTAGACCATGGTATTCAATAGAATACCTTTCTCTCAGATAAGAATGCAGAGGCATAAAGCGTAATTTTCTTCCTCTGAACACTGCTTGAATGGGAATATTGCATACTTAACATAGTCCTTTCCAAGTATTTAACAATCTAGTAAATGTTTTACTAGAAATTTTGGAAAAGTGCACAGTTGGAAAAACAACTATTGATTTGAAATGGTTGTCAGTTTTAAAGATGTAATTACAGAAACTACATATCAATCAAGCTGTTCCAAAGGGGCAGAATCTATAATCCATGAGGAAAAATCAATGAGAAAAGCGGAATAAGCTTTTTCTGCAGATCTTAACAACTGGGTAGGTTTATAGATGAAGGGCGATTATCACCTCAGGTAATTAGATTCTAAATTTTAAAGTTTCTGAATTGGGTCTAAAAATTAATTGACCACCTGTGAAGACTTTTCAGTATGGAAGAGGCCTTGCTGACTCTTCAACAGGATATCTTCAATAACAAACATTGACTGGTTTTATTCCAGTAGATATGCCAATCAATATTGCAACATTTTGCTCAGACAAATCCTCTTCAAGGGTAGCTTGTCTCAGGACCCAATGGCTAATTCCAATATCGCTGCTAGTAAGGAATGACTCAGCAGCAATTCCAACTAATGCACTGAATGTAAATACTGTATATAAAAACACCTCGTTACCAATAATCTGTGAAAATCCAGGAACCAAGCTATGGAATTGATCTTTCAGGGTGAATTGTCAAAAATAAATTCCTAGAGGAGTTGGGAGCATGTTAGTGAACTGGAAATATAGAAGGAATGTGTACAAATTGGCATTTAAAAAGGCAATCTTGAAGTGCCTGGGTTCTCAGAAAAACTTATCAAATTTCTGTAGCAATGTAACTTTTATGTTTCCTTCTCATTTAGACAGTTCTTTCTTGAACCGTAATAATAATAGTAAAAATAGTAGTAATAGTAACAATGTTGGAAGGGACCTTGGAGGTCTTCTAGTCCTTGCTCAGGCAGGAAATCCTATACCATTTCAGACAAATGGTTGTCCAGTCTCTTCTTAAAAACTTCCAGTGTTGAAGCATTCACAACTTCTGGAGGCAGGTTGTTCCGCTGATTAATTGTTCTAACAGTCAGGAAATTTCTCCTTTGTTCTAGGTTGCTTCTCTCTTTGATTAGTTTCCATCCATTGCTTCTTGTTCTGCCTTCAGGTGCTTTTGAAAATAGATTGACCCCACTCTTCTTTGGGGCAGCCCCTTAAACACTGGAACTCTGCTATCATGTCATCCTTAGTCCTTCTTTTCATTAAACTAGACATACCCAATTCCAGCAACTGTTTTTTATTTTAGCCTCCAGTCTCCTGATCATCTTTGTTGCTCTTCTCTACACTCTGTCTAGAGCAGGGGTGTCAAACTGTCAGCCTGTGGGCCGAATGCATCATAGCGAAACTGCGCCCACCCCGTTGCCGCAATGGAAAAAAAAGTTGTGATACATTGCGACACATCATGTGACGTTGCTAGTTTGACACCCCTGTTCTAGAGTCTCAACATCTTTTTTACATCATGGTGACCAAACTGGATGCAGTATTCCAAGTGTGGCCAGTAGAAAGGTGGGGAAGTAAATGCTGTCATCATCGTATGACTATCATTTTCTACTCCTTTCTGAAATGTATAAATATGAGTGCATCCTTTTGTCTGCAAGACTTTCTCCCACTATTCTCTGGAGGGAATTCCTCCAATGTGCACCATTAATAAATATTGCAGTGAACCTTATTTGCTTTGGATCCTGTGTTTTGAATCCTCAGAAAATAACCCTTCTAAAACAGACTGAACTAGAAGTAAAACTTTTTATTCAGTAATAGCATCCCTTCCATAGACTGGATTTAATCTCGATTTGCTGATTGTCAGCCAGCCCATTACAGATCATCTCCTATGAATCACTTCTACCGAACAACAAAACTTAAGCTCCGATCTAGAAGCCCTATTCAAAGGTGCACATCTCGCACTTCGAGTATTTAAAAAGAAGAGCAACTTCGTATTCTGATCCTTAATGACCCCCTTGAGAATTTTAATTTCATCTTCTAGAGCAGGGGTAGGCAACCTCGACTCTTTTATGACTCGTGGACTTCAACTCCCAGAATTCCTGAGCCAGCCATGCTGAGGGGAAAGGGAGAGGTTCCAAGCTGAGCCATGCTGGCTCAAGAATTCTGGGAGTTGAAGTCCACGAGTCATAAAAGAGCCAAGGTTGCCTACCCGTTCTAGAGTCTAGACCGGGGGTAGGCAACCTTGGCTCTTTTATGACTCATGGACTTCAACTCCCAGAATTCCTGAGTCAGCATAGCTGACTCAGGAATTCTGGGAATTGAAGTCCATGAGTCATAAAAGAGCCAAGGTTGCCTACCCCTGGTCTAGACGGAAAGAGGTTAGATTAACACTTTCAACAGACTTTCGACCCGGACTGCAGATTCAATACATAATGGAAAAAATCCACACCAAATCTAGCCTCATTACGGCGCAGAGGGACGAAGAGAAAAAGTTAACGCCGTCTACTATTTAATCCTACAGTTTCATCGTTTCAAACTGTGTTTTTGGCGCGAAGCACTTATTATTCCATCCCCGGTGGTTTTGTTGCAGTATTAGGTCATTGTTCTGGAGTCCCCATGGATATTATGGCTGCCTTTCCCAGAGACATCCCTTAGGTGGCGCTCTACCGGCGCCCTGCATTGGTATCCTCGTCCCTTTGGGAACTTAACACTAAAACGATTGGGATTCCGGTCTTTTAAGAGACCAATTCAACATGTCCGGTTCCCATTTGCAAGCGAGAAGCACCCAGTCTTGATTGCAGAGAAAGACAGCTAAGCATTTCTTGATATGCTTCTTTGATATACATTCTTTCTCAGAAGCAAGCCCCCGCAGTACAGCACAATTTTATGTAATGGTTTGCTTTGCCAGACCCGCACCTGGCAACCAGAGATGGGCTGCCGTAACCTTCCCTTTTAACATCTCCTCGGAGACTAGCAACAACAACAAGCAATTACGCTGAGCCGGCAAAACAGAACTCTATGGCTTCGGCACGTGGCCGGCAAGAAACTTCCTGTCGTGGTGCATTGTGGGAAGAGAGAGAGGGGGAAAAAAAAGGGGGCTATGGCGGATGGTGAAGAGCCGTAAGTACCACCGCGCCTGCTCGTTTCCCTTCCTTAATCCCTCCCCGCCGTCGCTGCCTGGAACAGGCTCCGGGATGGTGGCGGGGAGCCCCCCCCCTTTCGCCTCTGTCCCCGCCCACCCGCCTTCCTGGTCGTGGCGGTGGAGCGAGGCTTGAGCCTGACCCGGTCGGCGACTGACCCTTCTTTTATTCTCTCTCGTTATAGGGAGAAGAAAAGAAGGAGGCTAGAGGAGCGGCGGCGGCTAGCGGGAGAGAGGCAGAGAGAGATGGGGTCAGTGCGGGGTAGGGCAGAGGGGCGCCCAGGAGGAAGGAAGAGGCGAGGAGGGTGGTTGGGGAGTCGGGGGTTGTTCGGAAGGGAGGCAGGAGCCCGGGTTGCCTTAACCACCACCACCACCACCGCCGCCCTGGCTGTTTCGCAGAGCCCTTGGGACAAGCGCCTACTGCGGCAGCAGCAACAGCAATGCTGTTTATGGCATTCATGGACAGCCACTTGTCTGAAATGGTAGCAGAGGTAGGCAACCTTGGCTCTTTTATGACTCGTGGACTTCAACTCCCAGAATTCCTGAGCCAGCATAGCTGGCTCAGGAATTCTGGGAGTTGAAGTCCAAGTCATAAAAGAGCCAAGGTTGCCTACCCCTGGTAGGGTCTCCTGCTTGAGCAAGGGAGTTGGACTAGAATACCTCCAAGGTCCCTTCCAGCTCTATTCCGATTGATTGATAGTTGGCGGAGACCCTAAACTTGTAGTTGTAATACTTTTTTTTTTCTTTTTTAAAAAGGCAACTTCAATTCCTGCAAAGTAGCTTCTGACTTTTGTGTGTCAAGGCAAGCAGAGTAGAAAGGGAGGGAGAGAGAATTTGGGTGATGTTAAAACACATTTATACTCAACTGACATAATTAGGTAAAAGGTTGTTGTTTTTAAATGAAACTTAAGTCTATTATCCAATTTGGGCAAGTTACACAGACACGAAATAGAGTACTGTAAAATTAGCAAATGAATCTCTAATGAATGTTCGTGAAAAAGGGTCGTTTGGAATCCCTTCCGACTTAATTTCATCAGCAGCTTGTTCCATTAGTACAGGCCACTTCATAGAACAGAATTATGGTCAAATATTTCTGCAGAAAAACTTGGAAAGGATGCTTTATGTATCTTTGCTTGTTCTCATAAGGAGTGGGAAATTTGAGTCATTGCTGCATTAGGCTTTGTATAAGTATACTGTGTAACTGGCAACAAGTGGATTTGTTTCAATGCAGGACTAATATGTCATATTCAAGAGAGAATACTAACAGATTGAAGAGATTAAAAATTGTAATAAGATTGTGGTAAGGAATGTGCCAAAACTTGTTGGGAAGAATTAAGTTATATGTAACATGAAAAAACTGGTCACAAGTATCTGTTAATCACAGATGTGGATTCTCTTGGTTTCTCCTCAGGAGATTACAGTTCTGTGAGAAAGTATTTATCTCCTTTTGGATTTTCTAAAATGTTTTATTTCTTAGTGACTGTTCTCAAATTGTCATCTACAGATAGACCTTATTACCCTGGACAGCAACAATTACCCTGGCAGTTACAACAGTGATGAAATAGTAACTGCTGTCAATACCTGTATTGACAACCTCTTTGGTGACAGTTAGTATATGTTGTTCAGTGCCTGTCCTATTTTTTGTTGTCCCGTATTGGGGTTGTCTAAACAAGCAATCTGCCTGAGCTGCTTTTTTTGCAGCACTTCCCTAAAAAGTGCTAACTGCAAATTAACAAGCTCAGCTCTGTGATCTTAACTGATTAGAACCCTCCTCTCTACTGATTGACACTGGCAAGATCATAATCAATTTCATACTAAAGGCCTTTATTTGCTTCTCAGGTGGCTGGGAACTGGCAGCTGCACCTGTATTAGGCAAACAGCTGAAGCTAGCACATTCCTTTTGATGTGCGTTCCCCATTGTGTGCCTTCTTACTGTGTTGTAGTCTCCCCCTCCCCTCATATAAACACTAATGTTAATTCCCTTTTCACTGATTATCACTGCACTGGGGTGATTATTCCAAAGGGTGAGGGAATGGGTAAAAGAAAACCACAGTCATGATCAGGTGATTTCCCATTTAGTGACCATTTTGCTTAATGATAAAACTGCCTAACCCAATGAAGGCTATTTGTAGCAATGTTATAGCAAGACCTGAAATGACAATCCTCATAAAAATCCTAACTTGACAATGTAAGACACTGGTAATTATAGGAACCATTCAGTTTCCATTCTTAGGTTGTACTACTGATTATTGAATCTAAGGGGTTATTACTTTTTCACATCAGCAAATATCTATATTAGATAACATTAGGAAATAAATGAAGCAAGTATCTAACTTTGGTTTGATTTATTTATTAAAACTCCCCATACATATCAGTAGGATCCACATGAAATGTTGACATTAAATGCCAAAAATGTGGGAAATCCAAAAATAGAAAAAAAATATTTTTTCACAGAACTGTATCTCTATATTATGCAACTTCAGATTGGGAAGAAGCCAATTAGGATGGAACCATTTCTCTTCTAATGGATTTCTATATGCAGGGAAGATTCAGAAGTATGGGATTATGTGAATTCAGTGCCATTCTAAACTGGGTGTTATCCTTCCTACTTCATTAAGAACTATGATTGAATGAGAATTCCATTCACACACTTTAACCACATTTTTAATAAAGGGTACTTGTGCATCAACATTTTACAAACATTAAAAAAAATCCAAAGTAAGAATCTTAAATTTTCTCAAAAAAAAGTTATTTGCTAATAAATTAACAGCTAAAATATTAAGTGATACTCCTACAGAGATTAAAAGGGGATGGATGTCTCTTCATGATATTTTACGTTTGCCCGCACATAATGTAGAAAGAAAAGAATAATTAGCATTATTAGCAGCTAACTAATTTTATATGAAGAAAAACTGGACAAAGATAACTCTGGGTATGGTTACTCCCTAAATTTGTGAAGTGATTTTTTATTAGCATAATTTTCATACCATCCCAATTTTATGGCTCTGGGCAGTATAAAGGGACCATAATAGCAGTCTTGAAATAAAGTCTTATCACATTAAAAATAGACATACTATTTTGGATTTTAAAACTAAAAGATACAAGTATTGTGGGAAAGGTATAATACTTGGGTTACATGTTTTGGGAATGAAACAAACACAAAATCATAAAAGTAATTTATTTAAAATAAAATAATGTAAAATATTTATTGGCTGCAAAATATAGTATTTCCCAATTTTATAAAATGTGCCCAGTGTTTCACATTGCAAACATTTTGAGCTTAATGCAGATTGTTCTGACCATGTATGCAAGTATTTTGTATAGACATGAGGACATTCCAGAAAATATTTTTTGTGCAAATAATACAGCATTTTTAATATCCATAGCCTGCACAAGTCTTTTGACTGTATTAGATGTGAAAAAAAACTGTATATTTAGAGGAAATTAAAAGTTTATATATGCAGGAGGAAAATATTTTCAGTGGAATATTGGAAACAATATTGGACAATTTGCTATGTAACAGCAACAAAATCATGATTTCAAAGCTACCAAACTACGTGAAGGGGAAAAATTTCCAATCCATATCTCTGATTCCAGACTTAAAGCAGATTAGTTTTGTAAGGCTCAGATGGACCCATTTTGAGCTCGGAACGTTTCCAGAATAATCAGAACAACTCATATAGAGCTCTAATTCTATAATGGATAGTAAGTTGGAAATGGATTTTTATGAGCCTAAAACATTTCATATTTGGAATGTTTCCATATCTACATTAAGAACATCAGTTCCCAGGAACTGCCAGTTCCATATTAATTTTTAACATTATCAAAGACTACCATTCATTTATCTCTCCTTTCGGGAGATCCATATGAAAACTTTTAACCCCCCCCCAAGTGAAACATAATTAAAAACTAATCACAGGATAGCAGTACAATTGAAAAAAATTATACTAGAGTACATGTCTAAATTTTAAATTATTTAAATTAGGTCTTTTAAAAGTATTTGGATTATTTATCAGATTTGAAAATGAATTATTCAAACAATTGATCATCAGATTGGATGACCTATATGCACCTATGTCAAATGCCCCAAGCTTAATTGAATTTTTTGTAAACAGGACATGAGTAAGTAGATTTTTTCTTTTTTTCTTTTTAAATTCAAATATTTTCATATTTATCCTGAAAAGTTAAACCTGAACATTCAGTTTTTATGACTACATAACTTAATACTTAATTTAATTTTAACAGGATTTTGTTTAATAAATCTACAATAAACAGGTATATGTTAATTGACCATAGTCATCATAGTCAATTTTTCTATAGCTGTTCACTTTATTTGTTTAATATTATTCAATGAAACTGATAATACCTAGTTCATTATGACTTGTACAGTACTAAACATATTTCAGCAGGTCAAAGGGAAAAGCTAAGCTTGGAGGGATCCTGTTCTTTGTCTATTTGTGCGTGTTTTCATACTTTTTTTGCAGCTGAGTTTCTATGTTCTGTGCAGAATGGCTGTTGATAGTGGGTGTGGGGACAATGGAGACTGGGAAGGTCGCTGGAACCATGTCAAGAAGTTCCTCGAGCGATCTGGACCATTCACACACCCTGATTTCGAGCCAGGCACTCAAGTGAGAAACGGTTCTTTTAAATACAAGTATTGTGATGCAAACTATTGTGAATGCTTTTATTTGTCACTCAGTAATGAAAGATGAGCAAGCCTGCAATCTTCTAAAACAGTGTTTCTCAACCTTGACAATTTTAAGGCATGTGGACTTCAACTCCCAGAATTCCACAGCCAGCAATGCTGGCTGTGGAATTCTGGGAGTTGAAGTCCACATGCCTTAAAATTGTCAAGGTTGAGAAACACTGTTCTAAAAATTAACCAACTAATGTTCTATATGGTAAACAAATTGTTTTGCAAAATGTGAAAAAAAGATCATATCAGTACCAAAAATCTTTAAGAATAAAATCTTGGGACATTTGGTAGAGACGAAGAAACTATGAAATTACAGAAGCTATATTGAAAAGAGTAGTATAATATTGAATTGCTTGTTTCAGTTTTGTCATATATATTACCAGTTTATAAATGCAGTTCTTAAAAATCTTGAATTGTTTATACACTCAAGAGATATTTAAACACACATTTAACTATAGGAAGATGGATAAATTGAATGGTTTTAACATTGAACCTTTAGCCTTCTGATTTAAGGAAAAATAGATTACTACGGGATTGTGTATTTCGTTTTCCCAACCACCTCATGGCATGTGTGCTCACTTGCTGAATGTTTCTGGTCATCAAGACTTTTCTCTGCATCTGATCATTTTGATATTGATTAAAATCTGAGAGTATTCATTAATTCTATTCCAAACCCTGATTAATGAATGGACATATAATTTAAAGAACATAGTCTGAGAAAAATTAATGCTTATGTCAGTGGAATTCACTACTGATTATATAAGCATGTGTGTTCCTGTGTATTTCGTACGTGCACATACATTAGAAAACATTGCTTTGCCCACAGAGGACAGCATTTAAAGACTATAATGAGAGTGTCATAGTATACACCAATTAATTCAGAGATATGCATGTTATGATGTTAAATCCATTGACGTTACTTGTATTGCCATTAGATTCTTTGCATTCTGTTTAACTATTTATTGCATGTAGAAACACCAATGCATGATTTTCTGTAGTAATTCTATACTGCCAGAAGGCAAATTATGATTTACAGTGTATTGTGCAAGTTTTGGCTTTTTTAGGTATTTGTTTAATGCAATCATTTTTGTGAAAGTATTATGTTTACTTTCAATAAATTGCTTGTTTTGGTTTTTTACAGCCCCTTGATTTTCTCCTAAATACATGTAAAGTTCTAGTAATTGGAGCTGGAGGATTGGGATGTGAACTCCTGAAAAATCTGGTAAGTTTTTTTTATGTTTTTACATTTTACCCTATTCCAGGGGCAGGCAACCCAAAACACTCAAAGAGCCACTTGGACCCGTTTCCCACCGAAAACAAAACACTGGGAGCCGCAAAACCCTTTTGATATCTAAAATGAAGATAACACTGCATATATTCTTTTTTACCTTTAATACACACACACACACACACACACACATCATAAAGGTAAAAAAGGATATATGCAGTGTTATCTTTATTTTAGATGTCAAAAGGGTCTCTCTCTCTCTCTGTCTCTCCCTCCCTCCCTCTCTCTCTCTCTCTTTCTGCCCTTGGTCTGCCAGTCCTCTTCCCCCACTTCTTTCTTTCTCTCTTTCTCTCTCTCTTTCTCTCCCCCCCTCTCCCTCTCTCCGATCTTCTGCTCACCTGGCAAGCTGGCTTCAAGCTGTTCTCCAACAAGTTCAGGGGTCGGCAACCTGTACTCTTTTATGACTCATGGACTTCAACTCCCAGAATTCCTGAATCAGCATGGCTGGGCTAGCTAGCTCTCTCCTGCCCTTCCTGCTTCCTGCTTCCTGCAGAGATGCAGCAAAGGGAGGAGCCCCACCCAAAAAGCTTTTCAGCTTGTCGGAGAGAGGCTACTACAGGTAATCTCACTTAATGATGGTAATTGTTATCAAAATTTCCATCCCCAAGTGATGCAGCCATAATGGGCAACATCACATGACCTTATTGCTTAACAATGGGAATCCCAGCAATTTCCATTACCATCACAAGCAAGATCCATGGGAAAGCTGGCATAAGTTGCAAATCCTGGGTGTCACAAGCAGGTTAATAAGCTAAGTGGCTGATGTGGTGCAAACATGGCTGAGCAGGGATGGGGTGATTTCTCAGGTGTGGGAGGGAGAGCTGGTGGCAATTCACTAAGGAGTGCAGGCAGAGGCAGGTTGCCAAGCATCCAAATTGCTATTACCTGTCTGCAGGGTTGCTGAGATGGCTGGAATGTTGAGGGCTCCTCACAAGTTGTAACTTCAAATTGTTGCTGAATGAGTGGTCATTAACCAAGGACTACCTGTGCAGGTCCAGAACACAGCAGCGTATAATCTTGAGCGCACTAAATTCACTCATATTACACTGCTGTTGCGTGAGCTGCTGTAGCTCCCAGTTTCATTCGAGGTGCAATTCCAGGTGCTGGTTATCACCTTTGAAGTCTACATGACATGGAACCGGGTTTTTTGGGCAGCACTGTCTCTCCTTGAGGTTGTGTTCCCATCCCATAAAGCATAGATTTATGTTCCATAGATTTTTTTTAATCAAATTTTAGCTGGGCAGACTTCGTAGGATGTGTGGCTTCAAATAAGAGCTGCGGAGTATGACTTGTACAGTTCCTTTATTATTAAGTACAATACTGCCAAATATTGATGTTTTTCAAAAGCAGCAAGTTCAAAACAAAGAAAACAATATATATATATAACCTTCTTTTCTCTGCCTTTGCAGGCACTATCCGGTTTTAGACAGATTCATGTAATCGATATGGACACTATTGATTTATCTAATTTAAACAGGCAATTCTTGTTTCGGTAAGTTTTAAACTTAACCCTTCTCTTTGTGCATGAACTATATACTCAGACAATCTGTTAATTTCTGTATGACTTCTGATAGCAGAATTCAGTGAATTACACCTTTTGCACAAAGATCCATACCATTCCAACCTGATTCTGTTGGACTTTTTAGATCATCTAGGGCAGTGGTTCTCAACCTTTCTAATGCCGCGACCCTTTAATACAGTTCCTCATGTTGTGGTGACCCCCAACCCCCCATCCAGCTGGCCGGGGAGGGGGGGCAGGAAGGCTGCTCCGTCGGCTCCGCCCAGCCTGGTTGGAGAAGCGCCATTCCTCTCTCTCTTTCCTCTCTCTCTTTCTCTTTCTTCTCTCTCTTCTCTCTTTTCTCCCTCTTTCTCTCTTTCCTCTCTTTTTCTGTGTCTCTCTTTCCTCTCTCTTTCTCTTTCCTCTCTCTTTCTCTTTCCTCTCTTTCTCTTTCCTTTCTCTCTTTCCTCTCTCTCTTCTCTCTATCCCTCTTTCCTCTTTTTCTCTTTCCTCTCCCCGTTTCTCTCTTTCCTCTTTTTCTCTCTTTCTCTTTCTCTCCTCTCTCTCTTTTCTCCCTCTTTCTCTTTCCTCTCTTTTTCTGTTTCTTTCTTTGCTTTCTCTTTCCTCTCTTTCTCTTTCCTCTCTGTTTCTCTCTTTCCTCTCTCTCTTCTCTCTATCCCTCTTTCCTCTCTTTCCCTCTTTCCTCTTTTTCTCTTTCCTCTTTCCTCTCTCCATTTCTCTCTTTTCTCCCTCTTTCTCTCTTTCCTCTCTTTTTCTGTTTCTCTCTTTCCTCTTTCTTTCCTCTTTCTCTTTCCTCTCTTTCTCTTTCCTCTCTCTTTCTTTCTCTCTTTCCTCTCTCTCTTCTCTCTATCCCTCTTTCCTCTCTTTCCCTCTTTCCTCTTTTTCTCTTTCCTCTTTCCTCTCTCCGTTTCTCTCTTTCCTCTCTTTTTCTCTCTCTTTCCTTTCTCTCTCTCTCTTTCTCTGTTTCCTCCCTTTCTCTTTCTCGCTTTCCTCTCTCTTTTCCTCTGTTTCTCTCTCTTTCCTCTCTCTCTTACGGCAGCATCGTCGGGGGTCCCCGCTGCCCTCGGCCCGGCCTCCGCTGCGTTCTCAGCCGAACAGGCGGGGATGGGGAACAGGACGGGAGGCAGCGGCTCCGGCGGCCACTGCTGCATCATCAGGGGTCCCTGCCGGCACGGCCGCCACCCTCGCCGGAACTCTGCGCTGCCCGGCCTCGTCCTCCGTCCATCGATGGAGCCGCGGTGGGGGCTGGTGCTGCGCAGTCTGCCAGTCCCTCCGCCAGCTCGGCTGCTCCCCCCCAGGCACCCCTCTTCCGGCGCCACCTTGGAGGCAGCAGGAGGAAGGAGAGGAGAAGGGCGAGAAAACTGCCGCCGTCCCAGCCGCGACTCTGCGCTGCCCGGCCTCGCCCTCCACCCATCTGATGGAGCCGCGGTGGGGACTGGTGCCGCACGGCCTGCCAGCTCCTCTGCCAGCTTGGCTGCTTCCCACCAGGCACCCCTCTTCCTCCCGGCGCCCGCCCGAGCCGCCATGGAGGCAGCAGGAGAAAGGAGAGGAGAAGGGAGAGAAAACCGCTGCCGCCGTCCCAGCTGTGACTCCACGCTGCCCGGCCTCGCCCTCTGCCCATCCGATGGAGCCGTAGTGGGGGCTGGTGCCGCGCGGCCCGCTAGCCCCTCCGCCAGCCCGGCTGCTCCCCCCCAGGCACCCCTCTTGCCCCGGCGCACGCCTGAGCTGCCTTGGGGGCAGCAGGAGGAAGAGGATGGCAAGGAAGCCGCCGCCAGCGCTGGGCCCCAGGAGGCGGCTCTCCTCTCCTACCTTTGCTGAATCTCCTTCTTCCTTCCCGGCAGCCTGGACTCCGGCGCGCCTTCCTGGCCAGTGGGTCCAATGGTCGGGCTGGCTGGGGATCGCAGGGGCTGGTCTCCCTTGGGCTGCGGCTTGCGGGAGGGCTGGCCCGCTCAGCGGAGCCAGCGGGCGCTCCCAGCAGGGATCCTGGGGCTTCCCCGGGCGGCTCCACGGCCATGAGTCCCTGGCCGCGCTTCTCCCAGGGGGTGGGGCACCCAGGCGCAGGGCCAATCAGGAGCCCTGCAGGAGGTAAGTCCGCCTGAGAGAGAGAAAAGGGAAGCGAAAGTGTCTCTCTGTCTCTCTCTCTGTCTGCAAATGGCGGCGGAGGCCGTGCGGAGACGGATGCGGAGCGGTGTCTCGGTTCCTAAGACCATCGGAAATATGTGTTTTCCGATGGTCTTAGGCGACCCCTGGGAAAGGGTCGTTTGACCCCCAAAAGGGTCGCGACCCACAGGTTGAGAACCGCTGATCTAGGGAAAAAGTATGTCTTAGTGCCCCACCATTAGCAAATAAATGATGCTAAAGGAAGATGCCACTGCTTTTCAGGGGCAGCATCAATCCTCTGGAGAGTTTCCTTCTAGAGATCAGATTGACACCAACCCTGAGGACACTTAGATGTTTAAGATGGAATTGTTCTGAAGAGTACGTTAACCTATTTGAAACCATCTTCAACTGTATTGTTTGTGTTGGTCTTATTTCACAATTAGAAGTTTTATTTTACCCCTGTACTCTTACCATGAATGTTTTAAATTTCTACTGAGAATTGAACTGAAGTTGAGTGCAAATTTAATAACAGCAATAATAAATTTAATTCTCTCTCTCCTAAAGTACATCATCACTATCTTTACCATTTTTTATCTGCCTTTTTCACAGTTTATTGTCTTATTAATTTGGGGGATATAAGAAGCATTTCAGTCAGGATAATTCTGTGAAGCTTTATCTATCAGATATCAAAATAGCACTTTTGAGGAAATCTTGCTGCTTGTTATATGAAGTCCCAATTCAATACACCTGTTCTGCTGGCAAGAAAAAATATTTAATCTATGTACCAGGCATCTACAAAGCTTGCTTCTGACAACAGTTGTCTGTTTTGTTATCAAGCCATATCTGATCAATCCAGGTCAATTAATAGAGATGTATTTGGAAGCAAGAAATACTTTTATATGTAGTGAACTATATGGTTCTTTGTCAGGTTTTGGAGGGTTTTTTTTAAAATAGTGATATATATGTATATGCAGAACCTTCCACTCTGCTTTGAACCATACTGATGTAAGGTTTGAAGGTTAGAAGACCACTTTTGCAATAGGAGGATGAACATGATCTGCTGGAAGGTTTAAATGTACTAGAATTTCACCAGATGCTCTACTCTCAGAACAATAAGTATTGTGAAGCACCTAATCACATTTTTCTGAGGTTAATCAAGTCTTACAGATGTAGAACTCTGTTTACACAACTCTATATCTTCTTGAAGTTCTTGCAACTGCCTCACTTGTCTAAATCTCAGGAGAATTAGGAGACATCTCCTCCCCCAGGCAATTGGGAAGGTGTGGCATTTTCCTCTCCGTTATCAGAGATCAGATTGGTTACCCTGTGGGAAGTAGGTGTTTGAAGAGATTTCACATAATTGGGTCTCAGGATTCGGGTCAAAAGCCTGGGATAATGGGAGCGAGTAAAGTTACATTGATAGGAAATGCTTATTTAAACATATGATAATATTTAAGCCTTATTAAATTAGGTATATAATTAGTAGTTTATTGTTCAACCATATGGCCCCGACCAATTCTTGTTTATTTGGGGGGAAAGAAACTGGCTTCTTGTTTTTTTTGCTTACGCTTTTCAGATTCCTGACTACTGGTTTTGGAAAAACAAATGTCAGTCCCATGTAGTTTGTTGCAATTAAACTATTCTCAATTCCAGGGGTCTTCAAACTTGGCCCTTTTATGACTTGTGGACTTCAACTCCCAGAATTTCTCAGCCAGCATGACTGGCTGAGGAATTCTGGGAGTTGAAGTCCACAAGTCATAAAAGGGCCAAGTTTGAAGACCCCTGCTCAATTCCCTACTTTGTTGGTTTTATTCAAATCATAATCCTTTTCTTGATTGCACCAGTATTGTATTGATTACAGTATTATTATTTAACAGAGGAATATTATAATGTTGCACTACCTCTGTCAATTATACCAGTATTATAAAGGTGTAAAATAAATAGGGTTTGTAAACTAGCACCATATTCTCTAAAACTGATTTGGCCTAATAACTGTATTTCAAAGGGGAAACTGAAATAATTCATTTAAAAATTGATTGCTGGGAAAGTGTGAATTTTCTGCCTTATCTTTGATTTTGCTTACTTTGAAGAGCTGACATCATTGTTGATTCAGAATACATTTTATTAGTGTGAGAAATTTAAATTTAATTCCCTAACGTGTACTGTACTTTGCAGACCTAAAGATGTTGGACGTCCTAAGGCAGAAGTCGCTGCTGAGTTTCTCAATAGCCGCATTCCCAATTGTGCAGTTGTACCGTATCCTTCCATGAAGAAATACTGTATGTTGCTTGGGTTCTTTTAAAATAAAAATAAAAAAGCACAGAAGACTTTTAGAAGTGGATAGCTGCAGTCCTGTCTTTTCTTTATTGTTAGAGTTATTCTGTGGCATTAAAAGGCAATGGTTGCTTTTAAAAGCTGCAAGGAATATTCATTCTACATATTTGTAGTACTATAATAGGTAATTGCACCTTGGAATCTTCTTAACTAAACACTTATTCTGATATTGTATGTACTTTACCTATGAACATTACCTTTACTAGGATAGATTTTGCTTTGTAAAGCAACATACATTAATGTTGCTGATGAAATATACAACAGCTGATGTTAATTTTTATCTGTCCACACTTGTGTATTCTCATTAACATTTTTTAAGTAGTTCAGAGCCTTTCAGGAGTAGAAAACTATAAGAAAAACCACACTGAATAAACCCAAAGGCATATCTGTTCAAGTCATTCTCCTAGAAAACTACAGATAGTCCTTAACTTATAACCACAAATAAGCCCAGAATTTGGTTGTACGTTGTTGCGATCATTAAGCAGATCGTATGACCTGACTCAATTTTACAACTGTTTTTATTATGGTTGTTGAGTCACCACAGTCATTCAGCAAATCTAGAATATCCAATGGGCGTTTTTGCCATTTTTTTTGTTGGAAAATGGTAAAAATGTTGCAAACTGTGGTCACATGACAGAGACACTACAACAGATCATAAATGCAAACTGGTTGCCAAGCACCTGAAATGCAATTATGTCATTGTGAGGGTGACAGGCGTAACTTTGATGGCAGGCTATGAGTAATTTATTAAAAGTCCATCATAAATTCAAACAGTAAGCAAGGACTACCTTTATGATAACCAGAATTCCTCAGAAGTGACCAAATTGATGCAGTCTTGAAGAAAAATAGAACACTACAATGTTCTCCAAAATAGTAGTGTTTGCACATTCCTATATGTGTGTGTATATGAGAATGAGAGTTGATTTAGTCTATTGAACAAGGCACTGGAGTAGGACTGGATAAAACCAAAATCTAATCCTACCTTAGGTATAGAAGCCAACTGGATTTCATTGGACCAGAGACTATTTCTCAATCATAAGAAGGCAATGGCAAAACCCTTCCAAAAATATTGCCCCCAAACCTGCACAGACTTGATAGTTGCCAGGAATCAGTTCTGACTTAAAGGCAAATCAGAGAGAATATTCCAACAACTATTTGCCACAGTATTGGCTTATATACTTATATAGATGAAACATGCACTGCCATCTGTTTTTGTCCAATTGTTGAAAATGGTTAGTTTATTCCATAAAAGCTGCTGCACTTCTTCCATTTAATTTTAAATAATGTTTCAAATGCTTCAAATAAAAACAGTTAATCAATTGGGGAGCCATTTAAATCGTTTGGTGTTAGTATTAACTATTTGTTCCCTTTGTAAACTATGATATTATTAATAGCCATTCTACAGTGACCAGATAATTGCTTAATTCCTTTACTGTGTGTTTTCAGACATTATAAAAAGATTCAGGATCTGGATGACAGTTTCTATAGACGTAAGTTGTTGTGCTGTGAAAATAGCATTTCCCACTTTTTCAAGTAAGATGATAATCTTTTCCTTAAGAAAGAAGAGAATTCTCAACTCATACACGATAATTATAGCTAATTATGTTGGAATAAAGGAGTGATTATATTTGTTTTCTTTTAGAATTTCATATAATTGTATGTGGTTTGGATTCAATAATTGCAAGAAGATGGATAAATGGCATGTTGGTAAGTATTTTTATTAAAATTTGTTTTTGTTTTTTTTTTTACAAAATATGGACACCAGAATAATTCAATAATACAAGAATAAATGTTTCATTTTTAGTTCTGATATAAAATATATGACAACATTCTTTTTAGGTATATGATCATGCACATTGTTTTCATAAATTTCTGTGCTTTTAGTCTTGGGTTAATATTCAAAATCCACATAGGTGATTCACAAAATTATGACTTTTAGATTTACTACAATGAATTTCACATTGATTTTGATAGAACTTCAATAAATTACTTTGTTTTCCCTTATTCTGAATATAAGAATATTTTTTTCTAATTAAGAAAACAGATATATGAAATTAGAATTTGAAGAATGGGTTTAACATATGATTGACTCAGTTGTATTTTCCACCAACACCAATTTATTATGATAGTTGATAGGTTCTAATGCAGAGGTCCCCAACCTTTTGGGCACCAGGGACCAGTTCCATGGAGAGAGGTTTTTCCACGGACCGGAGGGTGCGTGGTTTTGTGTGCTGCTTGCATCTTGCAGATGGGGCTTTCCTTGTTTGTGCGGCCCGGTTGCTGGCATGCCGCGGCCCGGTACTGGTCCACAGACCGGGGGGTTGGGGACTCCTGTTCTAATGAGCTGGCTCTTTGCTGCAGCTATTGATAATACATGCTTTTCATTTGCAATACGAAAATTAGAATAGCATTCCCTTGCAGTCAAGGATTATATTGCATATATAAACTATGTTAATATATACTTAATTTGCACCCATAATTTGAGGCACTGTGGGGTTAAAATTATTTGAAGAGGACACCAGAAGAACTGTGGTGGCACAGTGGTTAGAATGCCAACAGTTCGGCAGTTCGAATCTCACTGTCTTCCATCCTTCTGAGTTTGGTAAAATGAGGACCCAGATTGTTGGGGGCAATATGCTGACTCTGTAAACTGCTTAGAGAGGGCTGTAAAGCACCATGAAGCGGTATATAAGTCTAAGTGCTATTGCTATTGCTATACAGTACACACAAACTCACTGAAATGAGACATAATAATTTCCTCTTAAGTTTGAAATAATTTCCTCTTAAGTTTTTTATAATTCTGTTACACTTTGTGGACCAGAAATGGCCACTACTGTTAATCCTATAGCTTATCTTGCTGAATTATACATTTTGTTGCTGAGAGAGAGAAAGAAGGAAGGAACCTAATACAATACATTTCTATTTTGTTCCCTAGATTTCCCTTTTAAACTATGAAGATGGGGTGGTAGATCCAAGTTCTATTATACCTTTGATTGATGGAGGAACAGAAGGTTTTAAAGGAAATGCACGTGTGATTATTCCAGGCATGACAGCTTGTATTGAATGTACACTTGAACTTTATCCACCACAGGTAACTGAAAAACAGTCATCTTTTTTTAAAAAAAACAGTCATTCTTTTAAACCTCTTGCAAAATCCAGGTTGATTCATCTGTTTATTTTTTCCAGGTAAATTTTCCCATGTGTACAATTGCTTCAATGCCTCGTCTACCAGAACATTGTATTGAGTATGTTAGAATATTGCAGTGGCCCAAGGAACAACCTTTTGGCGGTAAATGAGTAAATTCTTTTTAAAAATGAAATAGTAATGTAGAGAATATCTCTTGCCTTGCATGATACAGATAAGATCATGGTAAACCTGCTTTATTCTATTGTAATTTTTCTGATTTGGAAAAAAATAAATCCTTTAAAATTTATTCTAATTACTGGTACACTGTAATGGAGTCTGCCCATTATGGTTGTTAAGTCTTGATAGTTGTAAAATGGGTCACGCACATGACTGACCTGATTTTATGACCTTTTTTGGGATAGTTGTTAAGTGAATGCCAAGATCATTGAGCAAAACCTGTTGTTCACTGTAGGTGTTTTTTGCTGAAAACCAGAAGTAAATGATGAGGGAAGGGGTTGGCAGAAATGTAAATGTCATGGTTATATGAACGCATGACACTACAAAGAGTTCTAAATGCAGATTGGTTGCCGAGCGCCTGAAATGTCACATCAATTCAGGGAGGGCATTGGGGTGAGGTCTGTCGTAACTTTGAATGGTTGCACATTGTTCAAAGTATATAGTTTTGATGTAAGATAAATTACAGATAATGAAGATAGTAAGTTTAAATAAAATGCTTTATTTGTTCCATTGCAGAAGGTGTTTCCCTAGATGGAGATGACCCAGAACACATACAATGGATTTTTGAAAAATCTATAGAGAGGGCATCACAATTTAATATTAAAGGTCTAACATATAGGCTTACACAAGGTAAGACTCAGCAAGAGCTCTTTGGTCAACTGTGTATTTTTTATTCTGATGATTAACCTTTTATACTCAGTTGTGGCTCAGGATGGGCTGGCTGTGTTTATTCGCAAGCTGCGCAAATACTCTGTTGTGACCCACAGAATGGACAGGGCTGACATTTTAGAACCATGTTTTACCAGTAAAATATGCCCTTCTCCAAAGTTAAAAAAAAGTCTGAAAGTGTTAACTCTGGTTAGTTATTTTTATTTTCTATTTATTTATTAAATTTGTTTGCTGCCCTTCTTGTTACGAACAGCAGCACCCATGCTCTTGTGAGCCCAGGTAGGGCAGAGTCAGAAAATCTGTTACCAAGGCAGAATAGTTTCCCATTCCTTAACTCCAGCTGTTAATTCTAAAGATACTCATCTTGGAATTATTGTTAGTCACTAAATTAATCCACAGGTGGACAACATATTTTATTGCTGTTTTCTATAAAAAAATAACATGGTGTATTCCCCAAATGCAGGAGTTGTAAAGCGGATCATTCCAGCAGTAGCATCTACAAATGCTGTAATTGCAGGTATAGTACTATCAGAAATCAATATCTTCCTTGTGTTTAACAATAATGCTATGAATTCTAGATGAAAATAGGGTCAGTTTCTGATGATTTTTCTCACTACACAAGACTAGCCTAAATAGATCAGAAAAAGAATTTTATGGGCACACACTTAACAGAATAACAGAACAACCTATATGTATCCTGAAAAGGAAGTTCACCCCAAGTTGAAAGGGGCTTATTGCCAGTAAACTGCAGTGAAATGAATTGGGTTTATTTCTCAATAAATAAATTTAGAGTTGAGCTGAGAACAGTTGGATAGAAATGTAGTCTTCAAAATGTTATATTTCAGCAATTCTATATACAAACTAGATTTGGGGAACATAGGGTTAAAAATCCTGGCTGTATTTAGTTTAATATATAACTTGGTACTAAAATTCCCCTTTGAATTAGAATCGTGAAATGTATGGGGAAAAATACTGATAATCTATCACTACTAAAAATGGGGGAAGGAGAAACTAGAAAGGGTTCCTTTGGGAGGGGGCTTGTTTTATGGAAAAACTTTACAAAGTAGGTCTGGCTTTCCCTGACTTTGCTAACTTTCTAGAAGATATTTGTGAAAACGAAGCTCTTCTTGAAGTCTTTTAAGTAGTTAAAATTGACCCATTGAAAGTTAAGTATTATTGGGATATAGTTTAGTAACTGCCTTGAACAGCGATGATGCAGTTATCACAATGATGAAAAAGTAATTTTGTGACCTTTGCAGCATTTTTCTGTTTCACATGTTCACCATTGCAGTCAGTATGTGTTGTCCTATGCCTGGTCCTTTCTCCCCTCACCCCGTTTGCAGGATGAGGAGCTTGCTTAAACATCTCTTCCTGAGCTGCTTTCTCTGCAGTACAGTTCTTCCCTCAAAAGTGCTAAATGCAAGTTAACAGCTCTGTGACTTTAATTGGTTAATTAGAACCTTCCCACTTGCTCCTCCTGCTGCCTGATACTGACAAGACTCTATAATCAGTTTTACATTAAAGGCTTTCGTTTGCCTCCTTAAATGGCTGTGGGCTTCCTGTAAGTGCACTAGGCAACAGTGGCATTGGCACATTGCTTTTGTCAGTGCTTTTTTTCTAAAAAAAAAAAAAAAGGTGCTGGAACTCACACACGTCATACAACCCGCCTTGCCTACCCTACAAGGTTCCATCCAAAAAAGGTGCCGGAACTCCGTTCTGGGCGTTCTATGAGAAAAAAAGCCCTGGCTTTTGTTCTATATTCCCCATTGTGTAATTGCTTACTCTAGTAATCCTTTCCTCACCAAAGTGTGTAAATAGAAGCATTAGTTTCCTTCTTGCTAATTATGCCATTGCTGGGTGAAGATTCCAAAGGGGGGTGGGAAGAAAAGCTATAAGATTTGCCCATTAAATGGCTTCCTTGTGAGTCAAGTTCCAGAAACTTTCCCTGCCAATGCTTAGTATGTAACTTTATTTAAATAAAATCTAACTTTCTTAAATATCAAACTTTCAGGATTGTTTAAACATAACTAAAATTCTTATGTTTCTAGGTTGTTATCAACAGTATGCTTTACCTATAATTTTCCCTTTTAAATATTTAAATAATTTGTTTTTTTTTTTTTCTAGCTATATGTGCCACTGAAGTCTTTAAAATAGCGACAAGGTAACTTAATATTTTTTGTGAGCTAGCTGCTTATAAACCCTTAGCAAGCTTCCTGCTTATATACTAATAGGTGTTTCCTTGCAGTGCATACATGCCTCTGAACAACTATTTGGTGTTCAATGATGTTGACGGTCTTTATACATACACGTTTGAAGCTGAAAAGAAGGTTAGTATTGCTGCATACAATTTTCTTACTTTTGTTTGGTTTTGATCTTCAATAACTTTATTCTCAAGTACTGTACCCAGAAACTCAAAAGTTTATTTAACTATCCTAATTCAAATTTTGTATTAATCTGTCTTGTTGGCTGTTTTTATTTAATTGGAAAGGGCATGTTAGATGATGATAAGAACTCATCTGTTAAAGTTACTAAAGAGAATATGATGTGTTCCTGACCTAGAGTTGCCATTGGTATGGTAATGCTTATATCGTACTTATTCCAATGCTGGAGAAAATTAGCATATTTTAATAAATGCTTCAATTGAATTTTGTTCAAAAGCTGCAAGTACTCTAAGTCATTGAAATCACAGAATCAGCATACTTTGTCATTTGACATCTATACAAGAAGCTGGTTATGCTTTTATGCTCCCCTCCATTATTAAGCAAAGCAATTAGATTGGAATAATAAGAGGCTATAAATAGTATCCTCTGATGAGCTCCAATGAGTAGAAGTGGTTTCCATTAGTAGAAAGAAAGAGGATAATTTCCTTCTTGCAGCCACCTACATGTCCTTCAAATCTTTTCTGATTGATATGCTTGTAATTTTTTTGGACTCTTGACCAAAGATTCTAGTTCTTCATTGTCTATTGTTTAGCCATAGGTGGAGCACATGACCAGGCATACACAGTTTTTTTTTTAAACAGGTTTATCCTCTGCGTACATGTATTTAGAATAAAAAAGAAAAAAAGCTCGGCTAATTTCCTTTTTCACTCACATTGATGTTAAAGTTAACATACATCTGTTCAATAGCAATATTTCAGTTTTGAGCTACGTAGCAATAACAAACCTTTATAAGGAGCAAAAATACTCAGTAATACCTGTTACAGAAATTAGCAGTTCTTATGTACTCTTATATGTTGAAGTGTATAGCATTGATTGTGATTCCCTGTTAGAAAAACTTGATCCAGCTGTATGCAAGCATAATTACAATAGTACAGGAGGAGACTAAGCTATGACTAAAAATAGATTTGCAAGTACAGGTAATCCCAGAGTTGTGAGTGTTCTCTTAGTGAACATTCGAAGTTACGCGATAAACGCCCCCTAGTGTTTACGAAAAGTCCCAAAATTATGAATGTTGCTGCACTACGGCAGTCGTTCACTCTTACAAACGACTGCAGTGGCACTGCAACATTCATCCTGACTATTCCCTCCCTCCCCCCCCTCGGGTATCCTTAGACACTAGGCCTGTGGATACTCATCTTGTGAAGATTGAGAGATCCTTCAGTTTCTTGGCTGCTCCAGGCCTTTGGTGCGTTCACACAGAATGGAGGCCTAAAGCAACTCAAGATCACGCGAGATCAGTGGCGTGAGATGTCATGTTACTGATCTCGTGTGATCTCACAGTAGTTTAAGCCCATTCTCTGCAACAGAGAATGGAGCGCAAGTGGGGGAAGCTTCCGCGGACCTCCAGAGGCCTAATCCAAGCGTCGGAGGCCTTTTCTGGGCCACTGCCGCCTCGAGGCCAGGGGACACTTCCGCAGGTCTCTGGAGGCCTGATCAGAGTGTCAGAGGCCTCCAAGGCCAAGAACAGAGGCCGTGAGTGGCACTGCATGCTTCCAGAGGTGTGTTCTGGATCTCGGAGGCCTTCTCCAGGCCTCGGAGGCCAAGAACGGACCCCATGGGCAGTGGCCACATGCTTCCGGAGGTCCATTCTAGGCCTTGGAGGCCTTTCTTTGCTCTTGCCGGGAGCAGAGAAAGAAACAGGCTGGGGAGGAGACAGATCTTCACAAACTAAGTGACCTGGCGTGGCAGGATTGGGCGGGGGACCAGTTGTAGGGACCCCAAGGGAGGGAGCATGAGGTATCTCGGGGGGGGGGCTTGGTCTAAAGTAGGTGACCTGTTTCATCACTAGGACCCCCATGGCCTTCCCCACACTGAGATACCTCATGTTCACTTAACGGGCCACACATTTGCCCACGCATTAAATTAGGGCGAAAGCTGGGAGTGAATTGTGTTCAAGGTACAGAATTCACTCCGACGAATCCTCGAGTTATAAATGAAATGGCCAGGTTCCATTACATTCATAACTCGAGGACTACCTGTATACAGCTTTTGTAATTCCAGGTATTTACTTGTGGGGGCTGAAATTTGTTCAGAAAATAGACTATCTCTGAATTCCACTTACTTCCTGAAATGGTAGTATAAGAATTTCATATTCACACATATCAAATATCACTGATGACACAGAATTTAGGATTAGTTAGTAAGCTGTAATGTGAACCTGAATTTAGACTTTATATATGAATTTAGAAAGAAAGAATAACAACAAAGATAGCACTGTATCGGATCCAGAAAAACTAGACTGATTTTTCACTTGAACAAAATTCCTTGTATGTTTGGAAAGGATTTGGGTCAATTTGACAGCAATCCTGTATCAAAATCAAGGAGTTCTGACAGATATAAGGCTTTGCTTCAATAGAAGGGACTAATTGATTAGAGAGTTTTATTGTTTGAGGAAGGTAGAGTTAGTACTGGATCATTCAGATTTAAAAGTGCTCCTCATCCATTCCTTTCCTTTGGAAACATTAGTGCCCTCACCTCAGGAAAGGGTCCTCACCATAGAATTCTAGCCTTTTTTATTTCATTACTACTTTTTAAAAATGATATCAGATGTTTCATTTGTTGCTTTCTAGGAGAATTGTCTGGCTTGTAGTCAACTTCCTCAAAATATAGAATTTTCTCCATCAGCTAAACTACAGGAAGTCTTGGATTATTTAACTAATAGTGCTTCATTGTAAGTATTGGATACACTTATTTATAGATTTGTAAATAATATTAGAGTCTAAAAATGTAGGATCAATAGATCATGGAGATACCTGTTTTAAAATTTTGATTAGTTGTCTTGATTTTTTTCACCCTGCACAGACAAATGAAATCTCCTGCAATAACTGCTACAATATATGGAAGAAATAAAACACTTTATTTACAGGTAACTAATATATATTTGTGATTCATTTTAGCACTCTCATTTGTGCAGATTTAAGTAAAAATCACAGAATGCGTGTTTGTGGATCTAATAAAATGCATGTTGTATATTTTTTTCTCCTTCTGTAGTCAGTAGCTTCAATTGAAGAACGAACAAGGCCAAACCTTTCAAAGACTTTAAAAGGTAATCTTTAATAGTTAACAGTTAAATCATGTTGGGACATGCCACTAAATTTTTAAAAAAGTATGTGCACTGCTTGATGCCTATTTATCTGGTATGCAATAGGTGTCAGAAAATGTTTCTAAAAATTGCTTTAGGCAAATATGGCATACGGCATTGGCATCTAATAAAATACAGTGGCATCCACTTCCACATTAAAATAGTTTTCTTCAAAGCTTAGAGGTGTTGAAACAGCAATAGAAGGCAGGTATATAACACTATTAGAATGTATACACACACAAAGTGATAAAAAATGACAGGAGTTCTGTGGGCCATCATTCATCTTAGTGGGATTCCTATTATATAACTGCATAGTGGAAAGAAAAGTGAAGTGATGGAGTAAATAAATGAACATTTTCACCATTTTTGCGGTGTCATTGCAGCAATGAACAGATTGAAAGTACTATATTGACAATATTTGAGTAAATCATATATTTTACATAAAACCATCAATGACCAGCAGCTTTACAAATAATAGGCAATGTCAAATTTCTATATAATCAATTGCTTTTGAGTTGCTCATGCAGCACTTTAGTTTTTCTTATTTTCAGTGACAAGAATTTACCTACCACTTTTATTAAAAAGGCAAAAACAAGAGTTAGTCCATTTAGAGTCAGTAGCTTGTGCCAATTGTAACAAAAATCAAAAGAATTTTAAAATAAAACTGATATTTTTGGTATATGTTACACAGGTAGTCCTTGACTTACCATCATTCGTTTAGTGAGCTTTCAAAGTACTACGGCGCTGAAAAAAAGTGACATGACCAGTTTTCACACTTAGATGGTTGCACCATCCCCATGGCCATGTGATCAAAACTGAGTGCTTGGGAAATGTCATGTTATTTATGACAGTTGCAGTCTCCCAGGGTCATGTGATCACCATTTGTAATCTTCCCAGCTGACTTCCGACAAGTAAAGACAATGGGGGAAGCCAGTTTGCCAAATGACTGCATGACTCATTTAACAACTGCAGCTATGCACTTAACAGCTGTGGCAAAAAGCTCCTAAAATGGGGCAAAATTCATTTACCTTATTTGACAATAGAAATTATGAGCTCAATTGTGGCTGTAATTCGAGGGTTACCTGTACACAAATAATAATTTTGAACGAACCTAATTATACATATTTTATAGAGTAACAGAAGCTTTATATCTGCTCTATTTCAGTTTTCTCCAAATGTGTTTTTGTTCCATAAAAAATCAGATTTATTTCCTTTGTTTCATTTTTGGAAATATATCTCTATATAGAAATGACTTTTAAATATTATGCTTTTAACATTGCAGAACTGGGCCTCGTTGATGGTCAGGAGCTTGCAGTTGCGGATGTCACAACACCGCAAACTGTACTTTTCAGACTTCAATTTACTACTTGATATGAATACAAGTGATATAAACAGGCACTGGAAAACATCTCCAAACTACTTCTGTACAAGGGGAAGAAAGCTGAGTTATCCTGACATAATCTCTATTTATATAAGTATTGATGGAAGTTTAAATAAATTGCTCTTATTTTAGAACTATTTTTTGCAAACCAATATTTGGTTGATGTTACTTGTGTAAAAGCTCTTAATGAACAGAAAGCTGTTGTATAGTAATTTTATTCAATTTGTAATCGCATAATGCCAACACTCTTTCCTACACGAATCTCCTAAAGGCCAGTGGATTCATTCTTAAAGCACCCATGAATTCTGGATGCACACAAGAGTACAGTGGACAGAGATTTCAAACTGCATTGTAATATGTGTACATAATTTAGTTCAGATGTCCAGTTTAATAAAACAGCCTATTTCTCACTTTAGTTAATGCCTTGATTGAATTGTCAGTTATATGTACTGCCAAATTTAGATCCCCCCCCCCAAACGGAGTGAAAGATTGTACACAAGTACCATCTATAGATGAAAATTAAATTTGTATATTGGCAAATATTAATACTATGCATGGTGTTGCCCACTGATATTCAGGATTGGTGTTTCACTTTTAGACTATTAATAAATATTATCTAAAATTAACCTATTTTGTTAATTTATGTGGGTACTACGAGGTTGAGAACTGCAGAATGAATGTAAATTTTAATGATTGTTTTAAAACAAAAGCCATCGCTAAACATAGATACCAGTCAAGAAGGAACCAGTCAAGAAGGTAGTAGTAGATTATTACACTACAGATAATATTACACTAATACTCACTAAATCCCGCTGACAATGTGTGACATTGTAGTTGGCTTTTCTTCCTGTCCTCTCAAGCAAGAGCCCAGTGTTTACTACAAAAGGAGCCTTGGGTGCTCCAAACGGGGCTCCTCCGATCTTTCCTTGGCTGTTACAGGCAGTTAAGAAAATGAAAATGGGGTGTGCGATATCGCGTATTTAGAAATAAATTATATCGATTTAAATCGAGATAGGAGAAATGGGGTGTGCGATATCTCTTTTTTAAAAATTAAATTATATCGATTTAAATAAGAGAGGAGAGCCCGCGGGGGTGTGACCACGAAAAGTCGAAAGCTACCCCGTACGGGATGAAAATCCTCCCGAATGGCGTCACGAAAGCGGGGCGAAAACTTCCTTTTCCCCTCGGTGGCTACTACGGGGTGACCGGCGCTTTGCCGTGACCATGGCAACGGGAATTGGCGTCACGTGAGCGGTACCCACAAAGCGAGGGCGCGCCGGCTTGTTTTGCTACGTGGAACCTGCGAGGCTCCGCGCCTGCGCGTTAACGCGCCTATCCGCCTGGCGCGTGCCATATCCGGGTTGGTAGTTCCGTCATGGCCGACGGCGGACGGCGGGGCGAGAAATACAGATCTGGATGCCGCTGAGAGAAGCGAGGAAGGGCGGAGCGGAGGGAGCCGGTCGGGCTTGAGCGGAGGAAAATGAGTTGGTTCAACGCCTCGCACCTCTCGACCTTCGCCAAGCAGGCTCTGTCGCAGGCGCAGAAGTCCATCGACCGAGTGCTGGATATCCAAGGCGAGGAGGAGGAGGAGAGCGAAGGGGGCCCTGCCAGAGCTGCCCTGTCCCGCGTAGGAGAGGCAGGTAGGTGACCGCGGGGGAGGAGGAGAGATCAAGCTGGGCCAGCGCTGAAGAGAGGTTACCCCTTCCCGTCTCTACCTTGAGGGAGCGCACACCACATAAACATCGGCGCCCTTCGCTTAACGCGCCTCCCATGCCTTCCTGCACGCCTCCTTTGGGGGCATTCCTGTATTTTGTTTGTTTCTTCAGTGGTGTCAACTCGGTGAGGTCTGCCCTCTTGCCCAAGGCTGGCTTGTTGAAAAAGCTCTTTGAGTAATAATAATAAAGCTCTGGACTAAACGTAAAGAAGATTGTGCAGAAAGTAAGCGGTTATAATAACATCCGTTCTGTAATAGGATTCTGCACGTTGAACATAACATCTGCACATTTCTGTATGTGTTCTTGGAACGGGACAGATGTTAAATGGAGATTGGGGAAATATATATATATATATATATATATATATATATATATATATGTATGTATGTATGTATGTATGTATGTATGTATGCATGTATGTATATGTATATGTATATGTATATGTATATATATTAAAAATAACATAAAAGACATACCCATGACTCCTGGGAGGATCCATAGTAGAGTACAAAAGTAAAGAACACCAGGAGAAAAAAGAGACTCTAAAAAATATATTTAATGGTTAAAACCAACAAGACAATGCATGGCTAAAACCTATAAAATAATTCTGTAAATATGTACCAAAATGTACCCATTAAGATGAATGATTTTCACTTCCAGGAAGCTGGGAATAAAGTTACATTTCAAATTTTCCTTAGATATGTCCTGGTATTTCTAAGTCACTCACTTCTGTTCGTTTTACACACTTCATCTTTATTTCCAAGAAATCCTGTCATGCTGGAATTAGAGAGATACCAGTTCAGATACTTAAAAAATATCACATGTCATGTTTGTGAACTGATATACTGCAGTTGTGTGTTCTATATTTCCTGTTCTCATTTTTTTTTGGTGATTCCATACTTTATTTCCTTTAGTTACATATTATGACCATTGTAATACGGTTTTATTTACAGCTTTCTTGGCTTACAGAAGATCATGGTGATGTACTGAATAACTTAAGTATAAAGATTATATTGTGGTTTTGTAACTACACTATCTGTAATAATATAATTACTCTATCCCAGTGGAGCATTGAACTTGTTTTTCTCAATTGTAGTTTGCCATGGCAAAGTTAATAGGTTATATAGAATACTATCATATTGAAATGTTGAGAGACCAAACCAAACCAATTTAGCAACTGTTCTAATTGTATTTGTAGCACAATGAACTAAAAATGAAATAGTTTGTTATATCCATTTCTCTCTCCTTTATTCATTCAATTACAATGCAATCAACTATATGAGCAGATAGATTAAAGAACAGTTTTTCACAAAAGAAAACAAAAACATGAATTATTTTTGATAACTTTTTTCTAAGGACATTAGTTTATTTGAATTATGCTCTAAGACTTAGTAGTTTTGCATATAAATACTTTGATGTCTCCTAAATTGTCATAATCTACTTGACTAAATTGCATAAGAAATCATTATATAGGCTTATGATATTGCTATTCCCATTCCAAGGCTATGTAAGGAATATAATATAACATCCTCCTGAGGAAAAGCCTTTCAGCTAGGTCCTAGGACATAATGATTTTGGGGGCTTTGAATGTCCAGATATATATTCTGCCTTAAACTTCATTTAAAATATGTAACATATTTAGAAAGAAGGTAAACAATCCATAATGTAGTTACCCAAAGATCTTTTAATAACACTCGAGTATATTTGTGAAGAAGAATTTGAAAAGTGTTAAAAATGCAAAGTATATAAATACAACTTATGAAAAAATAGTGTAATACACTGCAAAAATTTATTAAACCATATCCTGAATAACATATTTCTTCAAATGATACATCATTAAAAATTCCTTATTTAACATGGATATTGTTTCTTGCATACATATGCATCTGATTCTGTTGGTTCAATGATCATTTTGAACCTCTCAAAATATAACTTTGTCCAATGTAAATTTTCTGCAATTTTCTTTATAAATAGACTGTGTCAGTCTTTTAGACACATGGTTCTTGTGATTCTTAAAATTACCAATAACTGCTGAATATATATGTGTGAGACTATTCTGTGGCTATGCTTCCTGAGATAGTTCTTTTTGAAGACCTTATATCAGTGATGGCGAACCTATGGCACGGGTGCCAGAGGCGGCACTCAGAGCCCTCTCTGTGGGCACACGGGCCGTTGCCCCAGTCTAGGCCTTCAGCTGGGTTTTATAAAACTTTTTCGCTTTAGGCCTCCACTGCCGTGTGCAAAAAAAAAAAAAGGTTCAATCAATCAGTCAATTTCAACTTCTTGCAGGAAAAAAAAAGATCTTGCAAAGTTGGAATTGATTGATTGAACTTTTTAGTCCCACCCAGTCTGCCGATATCACCGTAGCCACGCCCACCCAATGGGCCACACCCAGCCAATGGGCCACACCCACCTGGCACCCGACGATGCATAAGTGGGTTTTGGGTTGCAGTTTGGGCACTCGGTCTCTAAAAGGTTCGCCATCACTGCCTTATATGATCAATGCAAAGCTTCCTAAGCACTGACAGAATAGCATTATGATAGAGAGGACGGCTGTTTCTGTAGCAATGGTTCAGTAGACAGTAGATTTACTGCAATATTTTTTGTACTGCATTTATATTACAACATTCCAGGAAAGAATAATATTCAGAGTTGATTAATTTGTTTTTATGTTTATTAAATATATAAATAAATGTTTAAAAACGCTAAAATGCAGAATCATATTGGAGAAATATAAATATATAAAATATAAATAGCATTATAACTCTCGGTACTGAAAACTTGTACACTCAAGCGATACTTATATAAATGATTAAGCAGAAATATGAGAAAGAACATGAGCATGTCTGATTTGTCAGGGAGCTTAAAAGTCTGAGAGTAGCAGTGAATATATATTAACAAAAATTTAAATTATATGGACTAAAAATTAGGGTTTACTATTAAGAAAACAAACGTTGGATCCCTTTCTACTATGATTAAGAGAAGGAGGTTACCATTTTTTACTTCAGTTTTTATTTGATCACGTTTACTACTATGTGTAAGATACAAACTTTGGCTGATTTTAATTTGTTCTGATTTAAAAGGCTATTCGTCATCTAGAGATTTAATTTCAGTGATCTATATTTAATTCCAAATTATTTAGATTCTAACATAATCTTTGAAATGCAGTCAGTTAAAAATGGAAGCAGGAGGTTCTAATTTTTAATTGAAGAGAACTTCAGGAAAGAAAATTTATTATTATGCTTGGACCTGCTGTAGCTAATACCTGCAACTTTTCTCCCACCTTTGTATTGGTCTATGCATAAATAAAGGTATTTTTGAGGAATCATGGCTAGTGCCCTAGAGCAGGGCTTTTCAACCAGTGGTACGGGTACCACCTTTGGTACATTGGCACCTGGCAGGTGGTACGCGACCATCCTAGAAAAGTGGTAGTGGGGGAGGGGAATGAGCTGAACCGGTGGCAGCACCGCACAAGCCTGAGCGAGAGATGGCTGGAGCTGCAGGGCTGTCAGGGCTCAGCGGAAGCGCCAGGATCAGCGCCAGGGTCCAGCTGGAGCTTGGCGCTGATCCTGGTGCTTCTGCTGAGCCCAGAAGAAGCGCCGATCAGCTGGAATGTTGCAGCATCTCCAGGGTCTTGTGATTTACATTCAGATGCTTGGCAACTGATTCATATTTATGACGGTCACAGTGTCCCAGGGTCATGTGAAGTGACCAAAACCTGCTGCAACCACCCAACAGACGGGGGGAATAAAAACCAAATACCCCCCGCCCCACCCCCGCTGCCAATCCTCAACAGAAATGCTCACAACAATGGAAACCTCGGACGGGAGGAAGAGCGCCGCCGGGTGGGCAGGCAGGTGTCTTGCTCGGCTGTAGCTTGGGGGGCACTCTTTTCAGTGCCATTGTAACTTCAAACAGTCATTAAGCGAACTGTTGTAAGTCGAGGACTACCTGTACTTCATCACTTTTTTCCCTTTTTTGGGGGGGGGGTCATCAAGTTTTTGACACCTTGCTAGGTGACTGGTGGTACTCAGATACTGCCATATCCTAAAAATGGTACAGTGGGTGAAAAGGTTGAAAAGCCCTGCCCTAGAGGTACAGAAAGGTAGAAATCTTATGGGCGTATGATCATTGCTCTAGTTAATATATATATGCTATATATTAAATATAACTGATATATAACTGATCTGGGTTGTTATGTAATTCTTAATATATTACATATATGTTTAATTGTTTACCTTTGATTTCTCTTTTTTCTCATTTGTAATAGGAGAAAGTTCTCTAACAGGTGGAAGATGGGATACTTCTTGGGGGACCAATACAACTGTAGAAACCCAAAGTCAGCCAATATCATCTCCTGCAGCCATTACCAAACCAGTTCAGAGAACTGTGGTAGATGAATCAGAAACTTTTTTTAGTGCCTTTCTCCCACCAACCGGTGTCCAGAGCATACAGCAAAGCCCAGTGGTATCTAAGCCACCTGCCAAATCGCAGCATCCCAAAGAAGAAATAAAAAGCACACTGCAGGAACCCCTGCATGTTGACCTGTCAGAAATGGAAACGAAAGACTTTTCTGTAGAATTGAAAAGCTTTAACGATGATCCGGAAAACTTAGGGGAAAACAATTCAGTACCTAATCTCACCATCAGCTGTGATGGAAACAATAGTACAAGCACTGGTGAAGAAGCATCTTCTCAGAACATCACAGTAGCAGAATCCACTTCTGTTGTGAAGTCAGATTCAAGGATTGATAGATCTGGTCATGAGAATGATATCTCTACACAAGTGCCGCCAGCAGACACAAAAAATTCAAGTTTGGACACTAAAGAGCGGAAAAGTGAAGACAGGCAAAGCAATACCCCTTCACCTCCAATTAGCACTTTCTCCTCAGGGACATCTACAACTAGTGATATTGAAGTTTTGGACCATGAAAGTGTTATAAGTGAGAGCTCAGTTAGTTCAAGGCAAGAAGGAGCTGATTCAAAAGCCAGTCTCCATCTGATGCAAACCTCCTTCCAGCTTCTGACAGCATCTGGTTGTACGGAATACAATCATCTAGAAGACTTCAATAAGCTGACGGAGAGTTGCTGTTCCTCTGATGCTTTTGAAAGAATAGACTCCTTTAGTGTACAGTCTTTAGACAGTCGTAGCATAAGTGAAATAAACTCAGATGATGAATTATCAGGTAGGGGGGGTGTCTCAACTTCTATCGCTGCCAACTCTCCATCTCCAAAAAGCGATGAGACTGAACCTATAAAAAGCATGTCTGATGAAATCCTAACTGAAAATCTTGTCGTTCCCATGGAAGAAATGGAGATGGAAGAGAGCGGGCGAAGTGCAACCCCTGTTAACTCTGAACAGCCCGATGTCTTGGCTATTTCAGTGCAGACTGATGAAGAACAAAGTCAGAAGGAAGGGAAAGTGGTACTTCAGCTCTCAAATGAAAAACTGTCTGCTGTACAATGTGAAAAACAAGAGCTTTGCAAGGTAATACTTATTTTTATTTTTTATTTTTGTTCTCTTAAGATGGGTTGTGTCATGTTTCTCCAATAGAAAGTGGTGTGGCATTCTTCTGCCCAGACCTGTTTTGATTTGGTTTCTGTTTTATTTGCTTTTTATTTATTTTTTACGTACCTCTCCTCTTTTTGCCCTCACTTAATGATGGCAATTGGGATCAGAATTTCGATCACATCTGATTGCCATTGTTAATCGGATCCTCTACCCTTATTAAGGATGTCACATGGTGACCAATTGCAATTTCCTACCAGCTTCCCCATTGACTTTGCTTGTTGGAAGCCAGCAGTGAAGGTTGTACCATCCTTAAGCGTGATGTCATGTCACTTTTTCCATTAACTTTGCTTGTTAGAAGCTGGCAGTGTAGGTTGCAAATGGTGATCACGTAACCCCAGAACTCTGCAACAATTTATTTGGAAGTCTTATCACCAAGTGCCCTGATTGCAATCACATGACTCTGTAATTGTTGTAAGTAGGAGGCTGGGTCCTAAGTACCACTTGTTCAGCACCATAGTAAGTACAAATGGTTGCTGAGTGAATGGTTGTTAAGCAAGGATCATATGCAGAATGAATATTGTAAAATAATTTCTGTGTCTCCAATTCATATGTGCATTCAATTCTGTGAACGAAATCATCGGTGTAAAATGTATATTTGCTTTGGATTTGCTGAGGTATATTTGTTAAATTCCAAGCCAAATTTTATATCCTAGAAAATTGTTCCGTTAAAATAGTTATAATTTTACAATGGAGAGAATAACTTCTTCAACAAAGTATTCTATGCCACACATTTTATTCAAGAACCTGAATTTTATGGAATAAGTTATTGTGTCAAAAAAGTGATAGGTTTCGAGTTTCCAGTGGGCTTTAGAGCTGAGTGAGGCTTGAATTTGAGTCTCTGGACTTTAGCAAAACTAGATCACTGCATAATTCTATGTATACTGATCAGTTGTTTGTTCTGAATAAAAAATTAATATCCTTTGGAAAGCTCCCAAATAGTTATAGCTTTTAAATTTCTTTGTGTCATTAAAGGAAATTTTTGAGAAGACTTCTGGGTTTTATTTCTACGTTAAAGCCCCCAAAGACTTTATTTTTAACAGTTATATCACTTTTGTCTATAATCTACAGATTATTGATTCACTGACGGAAAAACTAGAGGTGAGGGAAGCACGTCTACTAAGTGTTAGTAAAGAAAAGGCACACTTAGAAGAAACCTGTGATAACCTTAAAGAGTAAGTTTCCCATTCAGAGCATGTTAAAATATTGTGATCCCTTTGTCTGGTGAAGAAATTTTGATGCATTTTGCATAAATGACTTTGTAATTGAAATTTAATTTATTATAACTGCTCATTTAAAATCTTGAACACAGTTTGAATGAATTAACATAAACAATACAGAATTGATTGGACTCTATTTTAATAAGGATAAATAGATACATAATGCAACACCAGCATAGCCACAGTTGGCCTCGGATACTACCTAATTTATACTATATGAACTGTGTCAAGGAATTTGATAAGAACTTGGCTCAATAATCATTAAAGAAGAAATATGACAGAAAAATGGGACTGTGTGAGCCACTTGTTTTAGTACCTTCAACTAGACAACTAAAAAAAGCATTTTGTGAGCTCCTGTTTTATATATGTGTTACTACAGAGATTTCAAATGTATGCCAATACACACATAAATTATTTAATTATTTTATGTTTAGTGAAATCTTCAAAATGAAAGAAGAGAATAGTAGTATTTCATCTCTTAAGGAAGAATTTGCTCAACGAATAGCAGATGCAGAAAAAAAAGTTCAGTTAGCATGCAAAGAAAGAGATACAGCTAAAAAGGTAATTGCTCTTTGTTTATGAGTGAGAGGTGTTAATCTCTGATCCATATCGTAAACGTTTTTTCACCATAAATGTGAAATATCTATAAGGCTGGAGAAATGTGATGTTTGGTGGAAAAAAGATGTGTGCAGTATTGGTTGATCAGACCTCCCTGGAAGTATTCTGACATGATTACGGAAATATTTCAAGTTTCAGTAGAATTTAAAATATTGCATACATCTCAAGGGGAAAATCATAGACCTAGAAGAGATCATTTAAGTCATCAAATCTAACAATTTGCTAAGTTCAGAAATAGAGATGAACATGTTATTAGTTGGCTCCATTATTGAACTGTGTTCTTTATTTGGAATATTTTCCTAAACTTAGCCAGAATTTCTTCCTATAATTACTTCATGTCCTGCCTTCTGTGGTGATGCAAAATAGGGCTTAAATTTGTTTATTCTTTCAGGTACTTAAAGAGTGGTATCATATCTGTTCTCCTTTCTTCTCGAGGCTCAGTGTACTTTGTTCCTTCAGTCTCTCTTCCTAGGATTTCATTTCTGGTCCTCTTCTATGAATTTGTTCTAGTTTGTCTGAATTTTTATTTTTTACTCATTTTATATTTTACTTTTAATGCTGCTCCAATCATAATTTTATTCTGAGCTTATGCATACCCAATACAATAAAACTGCCTTTTTATGATCCTATAATCACGAATGAAGGCGAATATACATGTCCCAGGATAATGTTATCCCTGTAATCCCTTAATTCGGGGTACAGTCAGGGCGACTGTATGGATCTGAGTGTTAACTGGCCGGATGTCCTTCCTGACACCTCTGCAGAGTTCACAGTAGGTATTTTCTCCTTGTGCCCTAGGAGAGAAACCTCTGCCACTACCTAGGATCGAACTCTCAACCTTCCGAATGGGAGGCGAGCGTCTTCACCACTAGGTTACCATGCCATTCAGTACAATACAATAATTAGATATAAAACTACACAATTGTATTATAAACAATATAGGAAATATGCCAGATACCGCTAACAACCTATGTAACAATCCCCCTCCCCACAGATGGGATCAAAGACAACATCTGGGACTCCAAAGGCATGCCAGAAAAGCCAGCTCTTAGTAGCTTTTAGAAAACTGAGGAATGACTGTTCCAGTAAGGGAGAACATCAGCTGGGGAGGCCCTACTTCATGGGCCCTGTAGATGACACTTTCTTTTTTCAAGTCATGTTTAATATGTACAAATAATGTGAATGAATTGTCTTTATTTTAGGAAATAAAGACTCTCAAAGAAGATCTAGCAACTAGGTTGAACAGCAATGAAACAGTAGAAATACTAAAGGAGAAAGATGAACAAATTAAAGGATTACTAGAAGAAGGTGAGTATGAAGTAATATTTTAAAATAGAACTTAGTTAAAGCAAATTGTAATATTATTACTTGTAATAAACGTGTTCAACTGCTTGGATAATTTGAGTGGTGCACCAGAATGTAAAATGTTATATTTCTTTATTAGATATGCCTAGCATTAACTCATTAGATCCATATTTCTTTCCAGGAGAAAAGCTTTCAAAACAGCAGCTACAAAATTCTAACATTATTAAGAAATTAAGAGCCAAGGAGAAGGAAAGAGAAAATACCAATACAAAGCAGAGTAAGAAAATTAAGGAATTAGAAGAAGAGTTGCAGCATCTGAAACAGGTTGGATTAATTTTTAGATTTTTAGACTGCACTCATTCTTCCTGGGCTGATTATTTTATTTTTGTAATTTATCTCATAAGGCTGAAAGCAGCTTCCAAAAGGAAACGTACTGAAATGCAATGTTGTTAATTTCAGAACTATTATGGTCTAGCTCCAGCTTCCTTGTATAGACTTTTATGTTTCAAGCAGTATAGGCAGACAAATCCGGGATTTTTTACCGGGTACGCCTGGTGCACCAGTTGCGGCCTTTTCTAGACCGGGATGCCTTGCGCACAGTCACTCATGCTCTTGTCACCTCCCGCCTGGACTACTGTAATGCTCTCTACATGGGGCTCCCCTTGAGGAGCACTCGGAGGCTCCAGTTGGTCCAGAATGCGGCCGCGCGGGCGGTGATGGGAGCGACTCGTCGCTNCTGGACTTTAGCAAAACTAGATCACTGCATAATTCTATGTATACTGATCAGTTGTTTGTTCTGAATAAAAAATTAATATCCTTTGGAAAGCTCCCAAATAGTTATAGCTTTTAAATTTCTTTGTGTCATTAAAGGAAATTTTTGAGAAGACTTCTGGGTTTTATTTCTACGTTAAAGCCCCCAAAGACTTTATTTTTAATAGTTATATCGCTTTTGTCTATAATCTACAGATTATTGATTCACTGACGGAAAAACTAGAGGTGAGGGAAGCACGTCTACTAAATGTTAGTAAAGAAAAGGCACACTTAGAAGAAACCTGTGATAACCTTAAAGAGTAAGTTTCCCATTCAGAGCATGTTAAAATATTGTGATCCCTTTGTCTGGTGAAGAAATTTTGATGCATTTTGCATAAATGACTTTGTAATTGAAATTTAATTTATTATAACTGCTCATTTACAATCTTGAACACAGTTTGAATGAATTAACATAAATAATACAGAATTGATTGGACTCTGTTTTAATAAGGATAAATAGATACATAATGCAACACCAGCATAGCCACAGTTGGCCTCGGATACTACCTAATTTATACTATATGAACTGTGTCAAGGAATTTGATAAGAACTTGGCACAATAATCATTAAAAAAGAAATATGACAGAAAAATGGGACTGTGTGAGCCACCGAGTTTGTTCTCTTCAGTGGGTGATACTCAGTTGACTTTGTTACTTGTTTTAGTACCTTCAACTAGACAACTAAAAAAAAAGCATTTTGTGAGCTCTTGTTTTATATATGTGTTACTACAGAGATTTCAAATGTATGCCAATACACACATAAATTATTTAATTATTTTATGTTTAGTGAAATCTTCAAAATGAAAGAAGAGAATAGTAGTATTTCATCTCTTAAGGAAGAATTTGCTCAACGAATAGCAGATGCTGAAAAAAAAGTTCAGTTAGCATGCAAAGAAAGAGATACAGCTAAAAAGGTAATTGCTCTTTGTTTATGAGTGACAGGTGTTAATCTCCGATCCATATCGTAAAAGTTTTTCCACCATAAATGTGGTGAAATAACTATAAGGCTGGAGAAATGTGATGTTTGGTGGAAAAAAGATGTGTGCAGTATTGGTTGATCAGACCTCCCTGGAAGTATTCTGACATGATTACGGAAATATTTCAAGTTTCAGTAGAATTTAAAATATTTCATACATCTCAAGGGGAAAATCATAGACCTAGAAGAGATCATTTAAGTCATCAAATCTAACAATTCGCTAAGTTCAGAAATAGAGATGAACATGTTATTAGTTGGCTCCATTATTGAACTGTGTTCTTTATTTGGAATATTTTCCTAAACTTATCCAGAATTTCTTCCTATAATTACTTCATGTCCTGCCTTCTGTGGTGATGCAGAATAGGGCTTAAATTTGTTTATTCTTTCAGGTATTTAAAGAGTGGTATCATATATGTTCTCTTTTCTTCTCGAGGCTCAGTGTAGTTTGTTCCTTCAGTCTCCCTTCCTAGGATTTAATTTCTGGTCCTCTTCTATGAATTTGTTCTAGTTTGTCTGAATTTTTATTTTTTACTCATTTTATATTTTTTACTTGATTTCAATGCTGCTCCAATCATAACTTTATTCTGAGCTTATGCATACCCAATACAATAAAACTCCTTTTTTATGATCCTGTAATCACGAATGAAGGCGAATATACATGTCCCAGGATAATGTTATCCCTGTAATCCCTTAATTTGGGGTACAGTCAGGGCGACTGTATGGATCTGAGTGTTAACTGGCCGGATGTCCCTCCTGACACCTCTGCAGAGTTCACAGTAGGTATTTTCTCCTTGTGCCCTAGGAGAGAAACCTCTGCCACTACCTAGGATCGAACTCTCAACCTTCCAAATGGGAGGCGAGCGTCTTCACCACTAGGTTACCATGCCACTCAGTACAATACAATAATTGGATATAAAACTACACAATTGTATTATAAACAATATAAGAAATATGCCAGATACCGCTAACAACTTATGTAACAATCCCCCTCCCCACAGATGGGATCAAAGACAACATCTGGGACTCCAAAGGCATGCCAGAAAAGCCAGCTCTTAGTAGCTTTTAGAAAACTGAGGAATGACTGTTCCAGTAAGGGAGAAGATCAACTGGGGAGGCCCTACTTCATGGGCCCTGTAGATGACACTTTCTTTTTTCAAGTCATGTTTAATATGTACAAATAATGTGTGAATGAATTGTTTTTATTTTAGGAAATAAAGACTCTCAAAGAAGATCTAGCAACTAGGTTGAACAGCAATGAAACAGTAGAAATACTAAAGGAGAAAGATGAACAAATTAAAGGATTACTAGAAGAAGGTGAGTATGAAGTAATATTTTAAAACAGAACTTAGTTAAAGCAAATTGTAATATTATTACTTGTAATAAACGTGTTCAACTGCTTGGATAATTTGAGTGGTGCACCAGAATGTAAAATGTTATATTTCTTTATTAGATATGCCTAGCATTAACTCATTAGATCCATATTTCTTTCCAGGAGAAAAGCTTTCAAAACAGCAGCTACAAAATTCTAACATTATTAAGAAATTAAGAGCCAAGGAGAAGGAAAGAGAAAATACCAATACAAAGCAGAGTAAGAAAATTAAGGAATTAGAAGAAGAGTTGCAGCATCTGAAACAGGTTGGATTAATTTTTAGATTTTTAGACTGCACTCATTCTTCCTGGGCTGATTATTTTATTTTTGTAATCTATCTCATAAGGCTGAAAGCAGCTTCCAAAAGGAAACGTACTGAAATGCAATGTTGTTAATTTCAGAACTATTATGGCCTAGCTCAGTGTTTCTCAACTTTGACAATTTTAAGGCATGTGGACTTCAACTCCCAGAATTCCACAGCCAGCAATGCTGGCTGCGGAATTCTGGGAGTTGAAGTCCACATGATTTAAAATTGTCAAGGTTGAGAAACACTGGCTAGCTCCAGCTTCCTTGTATAGACTTTTATGTTTCAAGCAGTGTGGGCAGACAAATCCGGGATTTACTACAGAACGTAATAGTTTAATACAGCAGTTTCCAAACTTCCTGATACTATGATTCTGTAAAATGATAAGTTTGTGCAACTCTCCTCTTTAATAATACTAGTGATTTTAGTCAGGTTACGTTTGGCCAGGAAATTAATAGGCAAAATTAATAAAAAGACTAACTTTTATCTTACTTGACATAAATCCAGCTAACATTGTTTACTTCTTATTGGGTTTGGTGTGACAGTTGCACTGCAAAAAGTGATTTTCTCTGGCTTCCATATTTTCAAATGGGAGATATTTTTTTTTACCTTTTCAATGTTTTATTTTAAATAATTTTGAAGGCAATCTTTTTATAGGTTGGGTGTAGACACATTCAACGTGAGCTATCGTATTTCTTATTGTTATGGGTCACTCTAGACTAGAGTAAAAGATGCCAATGGTGATTTATTTCAGGCTCCCATTATTCTCTTTTGCAGAACATTTGAAATAATTTGAGTGCTTTTGTTCTATCTAAATTCAAAACAAAAGATTTTTCTTTTTCATGAAAATGTCTAAATTTGAATGGGGTTAAATAAATTGATAAATCAATACATGCTTAACTGACTGAGTTGTTTTTACTTTTTACTGACATATAAAATAAATCTTTGGAAATACTTGCACTTTTTAATGTGCCCTTTTTTAAAAAAAAAAGTTAAACATAAAGGCATGGAAGCACACCACTGCAGCAAAGCTATCTTCTGCTTTTGTCATAACTACAATATTTTATACAATAATTAAATACTTGACTGTTTTTGTTTTCACGGCTTATGTTTTAAAGTATGTTTTTGAATTCTGACAAAAATAAAAAGTGTTCTTGAAGGTCATTTCATGCATAAAGTAATTTAAATTGCTTTATAAATTAAAAACTATAAATTAGATGGTTATAGCTTTTCTATATTGCAGGTATTGGATGGTAAAGAAGAAATTGAAAAACAACATAGAGAGAACATAAAGCAGCTAAATAGCGTTGTTGAATGCCAAGTGAAGGATGTTACAAGACTTCAAGTAGATCTTGAAGATCTTGAAGAAAAAAACAGAAGTGCA
>NW_015386355.1:473804-574552 GCF_001527695.2 Protobothrops mucrosquamatus
GGATTTATTTTCCTGGTTCATTGTTTCTTTTTGTATTGTATGGTGTCCAAAACCACGAAGTCTGAATTGGGTGATTTTATAAAACTATCTGTCTAAACTAAAATGAACCTGTCTCAGATATTAATTCTAATCCTAGACCATATTTGGAAGGTACCAAGATACAAATATTTAGATACAAATCATGGGAACATTTTTTTTTCCAGAGAACTTGCTGATCTTCATAAAGCTAATGCTACAAAAGACTGTGAAGTGCAAGAAGCAGCATTAAGTCACGAAATGAAAGTTAAGGAGGAACTGGGTTTAATTCTGGAAAAGGCCCATGAGGAGGCTCATCAACAACAAGAAGCTTTAGCAATTCAGGTAGGAGGTCGATTAATCGTTGAATAAGTCTTGCAGGTGGAATTATAATACTGTATTTTGCAATGTATTATGCAGTGCTTAGATTTAACATCAAAGAATGCATCTTGAAATATCTTGTGTTAGATAGTTAAATTTCATCAGACCATGTTTAAGTCTTGGATATACACATAAAAATGCTCACCATCAATAACCTGCGTTTCTTCCCCAAATAGTATTGAATTTAATACATTTTTTATCCATTGTTTTCTCTTCTTAGCATTACTTCTCTCAACTTTGCCAGACCTACTATTGTTTCTACTCCATTGACTGTTCCCATTGTATGTCCAAAGTTTGTAAATTTCTGCTTTCTGATCATTTCCTCAAGGAAACAATGATCTTTGTCTTGTTCCAAAAGTGATTGGATGGTCCTTCTTACAGTCCATGGTATTTTGGTTGCTACTTCCAAATTTAATACTTTGAAAATTTTTACTTGCTCTTTCTTTGGATCTAGCTTTTGCAATCACACTACAGTATCATTGCTTTTATTATTCTGATACTTGTTATTGAAATGGCCTTATCCTTAATGGTCTTATTTTAAGTTTTTCTAAACATGTTTATAATTATGAATAGACAAATTATTAAGACTGTTATGTCAGAAACCACTAAGCTGATGAAACATTTTGAGTAAAATATAGGGAATTTATATATTTCTAATGGATTACTATCTTTGAATATTGAATGATATTAATCAAATTTTTATGCTACTCATCTCACTGTTGCAGCAGTTCTGCAGCACCCTTTGTTGTGCCATTCAATTAAAGCAGGGGTAGGCAACCTTGGCTCTTTTATGACTCGTGGACTTCAACTCCCAGAATTCCTGAGCCAGCATAGCTGGCTCAGGAATTCTGGGAATTGAAGTCCACGAGTCATAAAAGAGCCAAGGTTGCCTACCCCTGAATTAAAGCATTGTTCTTGTACCTCAAATTGTTTGCTAGTGATCCATACTATGGCTAAAAAAATATTAATTTGTTAAGCAGAATGATTGTTCCAAACATGATTTTCCTAAATCTAGCAACCTAAATATATTGTACGATACTAATAATCTGCTAGATTTGCAGCTTTAGTGAGTGGCCCATTGTATCTTTATTTCTGTTGTGTAGGTAGCAGACTTAAGAATTGCATTGCAACGTGCAGAACAACAAGCAGCTAGAAAGGAGGATTATTTACGCCAGGAAATTAGTGATCTTCAGCAGGTATCGTAGCAATTTCTTTTGAATTGACATAGTGTGTCTTTACCTCTTCCATAATGTTATAAAGCTACGTTGACAGTTCTGATTTTCTTTCAATGAGCAGAAGTAGAAATATAAGACAGGGAGAAAATAATGGATTTTTTGTAGTACTAGAACAGTGGTTCTCAACCTGTGGGTCGGGACCCCATTTGGGGTCGATCGACCATTTCATGGGGGTCACCAAGCAAGGCTGTCCGCCATTTTTTTGTCTGCCATTTTTTTTGTCCGCCATTTTTTTTCCCCTTTCCAGCGGGTGCCTTACTTCCCTTGAGCTGGGCCAGCTGGTGGCCTGCTCCGTCTCTGCCGCTTGCCAGCTACGCCTCGGCCAGCGCAGGGGGCGGAACCACGCATGCGCGGCGCTCTGAAGCAGGGAAAGTCCTTGACTTACGACTGGTTGGGTAGTCCTCGACTTACGACCGGTTTAGTCCTTGACTTACGACCGGTTTAGTCCTCGACTTACGACCGGTTGGGGTCGCGGCATTAAAAAGGTTGAGAACCACTGTACTAGAAGGATATACTTGTTACATTTCAGTTTGGAGAAGATGGATAGATTATATTCAGAATAAATATGGGACTAAAAAGTTCCATTTAGCCTATGAATAAATTTTAGAGTATTATTAGTATTAATAGTTTATTATAGTGAAATTTTTATTAGTTTTAATTATACTGTTACTTTCAGTATTAGTATTGTTTAACAATATGGATATTCTATTGTTTAATAATTAGGATACTAATTTGTTTATGTTTTAATTATTATTATTATTATATTTATGTTAAAGGGGAGTTAAAGCGCATTATGGACTTGTTTATTTATATAGTTGGTTAATATTAGTTAGATTATGATTATTATATTTGTAACCCTGTATTCAGCTCTGGGAAGTGGGGGAGGGAGAGGGGGGGTTTAGGGGGCGTTGGTTTTGGGGGTTTATATTGTAACTTTTATAAAACTTTTCAATAAAAAAAGAAGGATATACTTGTTATTTCATTCTACATACAATGTGTATTCCAAATATTTTAAAACTTTTTTTAAAAAAAAAACATTTCAAACATGAAATAACTCTTCTAACTTTATTGGAAGTGTTCTTAGCCCAGAGTGCCCTTATTGGCATTCAAACCACTATTAATAAGATCAGAACAACCCAGACAAGGTCAACATGAGCAGTTTCCCAATTAAAACAGTTACTTCAAGCTCAGAGCAGGCAGTTCCAGTTCAAAATGCTATGCACACTTCTGTTAGCTACTTGAATTCCGCTTAGCATTCATGTATGAAATAATTAATATTAATTTATCCTCTTAAGCAATGTTAATTGTGTTAGAAAGAACAGCGCACTGCATATAAATGCTAATTAACATTCTTTGGGTTGTGTTTCCTGTAAAGAATTTGACCATATATAACGGCTCTGGCAAAATTTCATGTTACTCATAATTTTGAGGGGTCCTTGGTGCTGTCTGAGCTTGCTTGTTTTCTGGCTGACGTTTCATTACCCTAACTAGGTTACATCATCAGTGCTAGTACTGATGATGTTATCTAGTTAGAGTAATGAAACGTCTGCAAGAAAACAAGCTCAGAGAGCACTAAGGACCCCTCATTTCAACCCTGATCTACAGATGTTCTCCTTCATTGGTACTCGTGGTTTTCTTGAACACAAGCGATACTTATTCCACATAAAATTACAGAGACTTCAAGAAGCTGAGACTCGCAACCAAGAACTCAGTCAAAGTGTTACATCTGCAACTAGGCCTTTGCTCCGGCAGATAGAAAATTTGCAAGCTACTCTGGGAGCACAGACCTTGTCATGGGAAAAACTGGAGAAAAATCTTTCTGAGAGACTCGGTAAGGCAAACAATTGTCAGTCTCTTAGACTGAATGTGTCAGAAAACTTTTATGCAAAGCACTTTAGTTGATTGTGGATGTGCACATATTCCTGGAAGAATTAAATTTATATATCTGAATCTGGAATTTCTGTAAGGAGCATTAGACTGGCTGTAACATCATGAACTAATTCATGTCCAGAAAATGAATTGTACATAAAATCGGCTCTTTGGCTGCAGTCATGTTAGTAGAATTAATGAAGTTATGTTTCATTTTGGCCTTAAATCTCAGTTGGCCATATCAATCTGTTTTTCCAAGATTAAAAAATAGCTTGGGTTTGTTTGCAAGGTAGTGCTGAATTTGTATCTGTTGTCAGTCTAATGTGGAAACATTTCTCCCATCCCCCACCCTACCTGGTATGCTACCCTCCAGGCAGCTATCGTCTTTTATTCCATTTTTCATCTCATCTGAGAATGTTTTCTTTATTCCTTTTAATCCCCAATAGTTCTTAGCAGCAGAAAGGCTTTTATTTTATCTGCTTTTATTTAAAAACGAATCAGTAAAATTAGGAAACAGTTGTTCAGTGAGAGATAATGGAGATGGGGTGGGGAGTTATGGCAGGTAATCTTTCTTACCTTTTGTTCACAAAGTTGTTTCATTCCGTTTTCCCACTCTTACAATGGGAAAGCAGCCTAAAAAAATATGGAGACAGCACCGCACAAATGTCATTTCCATTTTCTTGTCTGCGTAGCACATACGAAGGCCAAACCAGATGAGCGTAGAAATTTAATGTTACCTTGTTTTTCCTCTAAAAAATAATGTATGGTGAGGTAGCTATGCAGTATAGAAGGCAAATGGAGGAGAAGGTGAAGGAAAAGTTCATCTTTATCATCTTAGGCTTACATCCTGCAGAAATTTCTCTGCATACTTGCTATTGTCCTAGTGGCAGATTTTCTCCCACAAAAGTAGAGCTTTGAGGGTTGGGGAGACAGGGTGATTGGAATTGACACAAAACAGAAGAATTAAGCTCTCCTCACGATGCAGGATAATCCATGCCTGGCAATGATTTTCAAAATAACTGTTATCAGATTTGATGTATTGGATTGACTAGTTTGATGACTTGACAACATTTTTCATCAAAAGTTGTGCTTTTTAAAATCCCTCATTGTAAATTCATAAAAATTCATAGTGCACCATATTTTTATTCTTTTCATTAGGTGAATCTCAAGCTGCTTTAGCAGCACAGACCGAAAGAGAACGTGCTGCTACAGAAGAACTCCTTTCCAACAAAATCCAACTTTCTTCCACTGAATCACAAAATAGTCTCCTGAGGCAAGAAAATAGTCGCCTTCACGTTCAACTTGAAGGAGAAAAATCCAGGCTTAAGAAACTGGAAAATGAAAACAATCGGTAAATAATAGTAATAGTAATAGTAATAATATAGTTGGAAGGGTCCTTGTAGGTCTTCTAGTCCAACCCCCTGCTCAGGCTGGAACCCCTATACAATTTCAAATGGTTGTCCAGTCTCTTCTTAAAAACTTCCAGTGTTGGAGCATTCACAACTTCTGGAGGCAAGTTATAATCTCTCAATTTCTGAAAAGAAAAATGCATGCACATGGTTCAACGAATGAAATTGGGATGTGATAGAGCAGTGGTGGTGAACCTTTTAGAGACCAAGTGCCCAAACTGCAACCCAAAACCCACTTATGTATCGTTGGGTGCCGGGTGGGCGTGGCCCATTGGGTGGGTGTGGCCAAGGGCAGGTGTGGCCCATTGGGTGGGGGTGGCTGTGGTGCTAATGGCAGATTGGTGGGACTAAAAAGTTCAATCAATTCCAACTTTGCGAGATCTTTCTTTTCCCCCGGGAGAAGTTGAAATTGATTGATTGAACCTTTTCTTTTTTTGCACACGGCGGTGGAGGCTTAAAGCGAAAAGGTTTTATAAAACCCAGCTGAAGGCCTAGGACTGGGGCGAGGGTGCGCCTGCCCACAGAGAGGGCTCTGCGTGCCACCTGTGGCACGCAGTGATAGAGTATCTTACTTTAAAAGATATAATTTTAAAAAATTATTTGAAAGCAACTGCCATAATACTAATTCATGTGATAAGTTAGGATGTTAACTGCTGATACATTTGTGAGGAGGTACTATTATCACAATGTGTATCATATAATAGCAACTAAATCCATCTGTATTGTTACAGTCATTTTATATTCGTGTAAATTATAAGTGTAATAATTTGATAAACAATTGAACATTGATGCCAGTTCAGGATATGTTGTAATACCTTTTTTCTGTAATTTCCTTTTCACAAAGGTATGAAGTTGAGCTAGAAAATCTTAAAGAAGAATACGTAAAAGTTGTTGAAGGGGCAAAGAAAGAAAAGGTTTGTTTAACTAACAGTTCTTTGTATAATGTTGCTTCACCAGGAAAAAGAATCAATCTATAAATATTATTTTGCTTTCTTCAGATGTTGTTATCTACTCAGTTAGAAATGGAAAAAATGAAAGTTGAACAAGAAAAAAAGAAAACAATATTTGTCCAAGAATCTGCAAGAGAAAAGGTACTTGATTTTGTCTGTCCAATAATTCTGGATGTGAAAATCGTAAACATATGTTGGGAGATGGGAGTTACCTTGAATTTTAGTACTTTGGTTTTGGTGTATGTCTTGAAAGTATCATCTTTTTTAATCAACATCAGTACAGCTTCTGCGTTATATATGAGTTATGTGCTTTCTAACGCATGGGCCTACTCTTTCCTGTTTTATTGGGTTTCCCCTACTGATTTTGTTTTTCTATTGGTTGTATTAAGAAATCCTCTTTGATTCTGTTGGAATATTAACTCACACATAATTTGATGTTTATTTCATTGTAAAAAATAAATAATGGCACAGACACAAAACAGTAATGATTTCAGTGAAGCATCAGGTGCTAATAGAAAATTGAATGCTCATTCTGCCGCCTGAGCATTTTCCAGTGAACAGCAGGTTCTACCTATAACTTAAAATGAAAGGGACAAATCTAGCGCTTTGGTTGCAAAGTGGTTAGAATGCGCTATTGCAGGCTAAATTCTGTGCATAGCGTGGAGTTCGATCCTAGTGGGGCTCAAGGTTGACTCAGCCTTCCATCCTTCCAAAGTCGGTAAAATGAGGACCCAGATTGTTGTGGGCTATATGCTGACACTGCAAAACACCCAGAGAGGGCTGTAAAGCATTATGAAGCTTTATATAAGTCTTAAGTGCTGTTGCTATTAAACTATTTGAAAATAAGACAATTCTACTTGTAAGAGAACAAATTGTATTTTCTGTGTCTTTGCACTATTGCAGTTTATTATCCCTTCAAAATGCTATTTTGCATGGTTTTCTTTTTTCCTTTTCCCCAGGAACGTAAATTATATATTCCATCAGCAGTGGAAACTGTGTCAAGCACCCCAACTCTCTCACGCTCAAGCTCCATAAGTGGAGTCGATATGGCAGGACTCCAAACATCCTTCATATGTCAGGTATTGTTCTTTATACATTTCAACCTTTTTTGGGTTGTTTGTGTGTGTTTCTGGAACATTATGTTTAAAGCACCTTATTAGCATTTTTGTTGAAGCCAACTAAAGCTTCTTTTCTCAGATGAAAGCATATTTTCAAATAGTTTTATCACTAACTATGAAATAGGAATGATAAAGGCTGCAGAGCAAAACATGGGGCATAAATAAAATTAGATTTTATCTTATTCCACTTTTGGTGAATTCAGATTAAAGTTTATATATCCTGTGTAAGATCAGATAAGATCTAAGAAAAAAACTATTTTTCAATAAACTTTCTAGAGCATTAATTTAGAAAACCGCAATAACTATTTTGCTACTAATATTTCCAAAGCAACTTTTAATTTCTTAAAAGTTACATTCATCTTTCATATGTAATCTCTTTCCAAACAATTAAATCTTAATAAGAAATGAAAAGTACTATAAAATAGCGACTAACTAGAGGTCATTTAATGCCTGCCATGGCTACGCAAGGATTTCTATCTGCTTGTTCTGTCCCAGTTGCTATCCTGTGACATTTTATTAGCTGTTTTTTCAGAGTTAAAAAAATCAACATGATTATGGTACAAAATCATAAATACTTTGGTTCCAATCTAACTTGTATTTGCTCAGTATTCAATTTCATGGTTATATTGCATTGCAGGATGACCAGTATGACCATTCCTTTGGTTCAGTGTCTGCAAGTGGGACCAATCTGTATGACGTAATGAGAATGGGAGCAGGTTCAAGTATTCTAGAAAATCTTCAGTCACAATTAAAATTACGGGATGGAGAAATTTCTCATCTCCAGGTAAACAGAGAATCATGTATCAATTCTTCAGACAGTGTGTAATCAAGTCTAATATGCCAGTCGGAGTAATTAACTAATGTCGGTTCAACTGCAGTTGGATTAATATAATAGGACGATCATATGTTTTAGATTGTTTCTGTTGTTACAAGCCAAAAATAAGAAAAAAAATAATTGAAGTAACAAATATTCCTAATAATTTGTGAAGTAACATAGCTGAGAGAGACCTGTAGGGGGAGGAAGAATGATTGCACAGAAGACTTTTCTAAATGTTGATTTCATGAGCTGCATCGCCTTAAGTCAAAACTGAGTTTTTTTGCATGCTAGTAAAGTATGGCTTTATTTTCATTTAGTCATTGAACTTTATCCTGTGTACGTCAAGTTAGAGAATATGGAACTCTGCAATCTTTCCCAAGTTCACAATGACTATTTAGACTTATATTATAAATGTTTATTGAATTGGTTTTAAGATGTGTTCTTTATTTGTATTAGGCTCTTATTTTGCATACAATACTATTAATATAAAACTTAGGTTTGCACTAGAAACACTTAACTAAATAAAAAGTAAATTAATAACTTAGTAAATGGGTTTTGAAATCATTGTTAAATATTATTTTAGTTGGAAATTGGAAACCTTGAAAGAACTCGATCGGTAATGGCTGAAGAGCTGGTGAAGTTAACAAATCAAAATGATGACTTAGAAGAAAAAATTAAGGAGATCCCCAAGTTACGTGTACAATTAAGGGTAGGTTTCTGTCAATTTATTTCAGAATAAACTTAAAGGAGATTATTACTAATGTAAAACCATGCAGTGAACAACAGCAACAGACTTTTGGGCAACTAGTATTTTTACTATAAAATAATAAGTGGATAGTAACAAGTGTTGTTTTGGCTGCAAAAGAACGTTTATATCTTATATTAAACAAAAAAATAATGATGACAGAAAAAAGTAAAAATCTTTGTAGGGAACAATTTTGTAATTACTGGGCAATATTGTTCCAGGATTTGGATCAGAGATACAATACCATTCTGCAGATGTATGGAGAGAAAGCAGAAGTAGCAGAAGAATTGAGATTGGATCTTGAAGATGTAAAAAATATGTACAAGACTCAGATTGATGAACTTCTGAAGCAAAGGCATAGCTAATTATTGTTCAGGTTTTGATCCAAAAACAATGTTGCATTAAACTCTAGATCTGTTTCTGTAAATGTAGTTAATTTGTAAAAAAAATGTACTATAAAGTGATTATAATGTTGAGTTGATCTGATTGCAGGAATCATTGTGCTTTTATGATGACTGCTGTCAGCAATTAAATTATTTGTTAATATTTAAAATCTTTTATCTCCAGCTTATTCTCTTGTCTCTCATAGTATACATATTTACTTGTACAGTAATAACTTTAATTGTGAAAACATATGATTGAAGCTCTCACATTGATGATGATGATGATGTTGTACTGTGTCCTTATGTCAGTAAGAGGGATATTGCTGCCAGTTGGGATTCTCTTACCTCTGCAATCTTTGTATTGATTCCAGATCTGCCCCTGAGAGGTTGGGAATCTCTGGAAAAAAAATAGAAAAATTGCAAAAGAAGAAAGCAAAATATATTAATATGACATTGATTTTCAAAAAAATGTATCTGAAAATTTGCACTGATATGAATTTATTTCCTCATGCTTATCTATTTCTATCTAAATGGATATTTAAAGGAAAATATTGTGGGTACTTTAACTATATTAATAGCAATTACTTGATTTGCTATAGGCAATAAAAGAGGTGGGATGTCTTTATACCCTTGGTATCCTGCTCATGTGATTTACTATTCTGCCTCTTTAAAGCAAGCAACACAGAACAACTTAAATTTTAAAAGCAATCAGACACCCTCTCCTTGATACAATTTGGTATATTTTTAAATGTTTCACTGTGTTACAGCATAATATAGAGAAACAGATAACCTAACATTTATTAGTTTAAAGAGTTGTGAAAGGCAGTGCAGGGATATGTTTGTAAGAAAGTTCACACTCAAATAGTTCTCATGGTCTAATTCAGTGCGTGTCAATTCACTAACATTTCAAAAGTGAGTAAACCTGTTCCGAATGTTTCAAATGAGATGCAGTAGTTAGAAAACTACTGTTTAAGAAAATATTTGTCAGAGTATAAATGAGTAATAGTATTGTACTTGAAATTGTCTTTCTAGCTCTTCAAGTGAAGCAGAAGAATCACCAATATCAGTCTCTAATATTCATATAGTTTTCAGAATATTACTGTTGTCATCTTATTGTGGTTTCTTGTTTCTACATGGTTATCAGGAACATTTTTAGAAAATTAATTTTATCCTATTGAGATATTTGACTTGAGAAATCTTTTAAGGTTTTTAAAATATATTCCTAAAAAAGGGAAAAATTATTTGATATGTTTTAATAAAATTTTACTTGCTGGCAAACCGATAAAGAACACTCTCTGAAAATATGGAGAGAATTATCTTAACAGAGAATTATTTTACGTTAGTAAGATTTGCATTCCCTGGGCTAACTCTCCACAAAACTTTCACTTAGCTTAAAATAGAAACTTACATGAATCATACTCAGAAGAAACATACAATAACCTCCTGCAACTGAATTGTTTCTGAATAGTTGAAGAAAGTGTTGCATTCAATGGAATCTTGCTGCACTGAAGAAAATCAGCATGATACTATGTGCAAAAAGCTGTAGCACAGATATTGAGGATTCTCCATCTGTTAGTTACTATGTTTAGGGTTTTAAAGTTTAGGAATCATTTAGTTAAGGAATCACCCATCTATATTTTGAAGTGTTTTATTTTTAGGAAGTAAATTAAATTACTCAAGAAAATGTGAAATGTTTATATTTTATAGTACGCATACATTTTTCTGACCTTATTAAACTGTAGTACACTAATGAGAAAATCTATTGACTCAAAAATAACTTGTGTTAGCAATTCAGTAATTCTGAAATAAAAATGAGCAATGATTGCTGACAATGTAATTTTCTTTTATGTGACTAATCACCAAAATACTACATTAATAAATACAAAATAATATGAATATTGGATCTAAAATTCAATCTATGACTTTTTATAAAAATATATGCATATTATTTAATTTTAAATTACTTCTATATTTTATTTGAATTACATTAATTTAGAGTAAATATTCTTCACTTTTGAGAAGAGGATACAATCTGCTATTCGGATATTTCTGTTTGCCTTAAGAATAAAATTCTTAAAAGGTTTTTAACCCAGGGGTGTCAAACTCACAACGTCACGTGATGTGTCGCGACGTATCGCAACTTTTTTGCCATTGCTGTCAATGGGGTGGGCGCGGTTTCGCTATGATGCATCCAGCCCACGGGCCGGCAGTTTAACACTCCTGTTTTTAACCCAATCTTTGAATAATTTGTCTTTTTAGATAATTATTATCACATGTGGCCTATTCATAACTATTGGTTTAAACCTAGACCTAAAATACAGGCAATCTGCAATGTAATTTTGGCAGCTTGACATCCTATTTCCTTTACTAATTTCAGACAAGAAATGCCATGCCTATGAAATTTAACCTACTTTTACATTTTAAAATAATTAAAATTTAAAAAAATGTTTCAGACTGTTTATCTTTTATTCTAAAAATAGTTTGATCACTTTCAATGCGTTCTTCCCCTATAAGTCTATCCACAGTTTCTGCATGTCTGCAGACACTATTGTTTTGATATGTACAAGCGCATGAATATATTCATTTTATATTCTGAAAAATGGTTATTTTCATAATGGTAACATAAAAAGTGATTGCAAAAAGCAAGTGTTGATAACAGAATGCAAATACTGTTACTCTTATTTTTCTGATGTAGAAATAAAATTACACATTTGATTGAGAGAATATGATTTGGGAAGCAAATTGCTAAGAAATATATAGCTTAGGATATGTAATAAAACGCTTCTGCCAATAGGCACTTTGAACATCTCAGTATATTTGAGTGGGACAAATAATCAGGCCAGGCCCTTCTTAATATCCAGTGGGAATATTATTTGGCTTTTAATGAAAAATACAATGAATTACAGCAGTATATTTTAATTATTTAAATCTTCATTGTGTCTGTATGAATATGATTTATCTTTTTAGCTGTCTAAGAAAATCTAACAAAGTGAGTTTTAAATAAGGTATTTACATTAATATGGTACAGTACTATAAAATACTGTTAACATTGTGTAAATAATATGTTTAAATTTTGGTTGGTCTGAGTAAAATATTTGAAATGTTTTATATTTTCTTAAATTGAAAAATATCAGTGATAAAATAGGTTCTCATTGCATGGGTTGAGTTTTTATTGGTACAAACGGTGATACAAAATTATCACACAATTCCATTTTAAGATAAGCAAAAAATATTAATAATAAACCAAAGAAATTAAAGACAGATCATAACAAAATGAAATATAGTTAAATCTAGTTTATAACACTTCATTATACTTCCACTGTTCGTACACTGCTTTCTATATTGCCTTTTGTTCTTTAAACTTCTCGTCCTTTATTTTGAAGATCTCTTCAACTCCATCAACCACAAAATTCTTGATCTTCTTTCTGTTGATTCATTCATTCCTCCTTCAACATTTATTTTGCAATACTTCCTATATGGTCAAGCTAACCTCAGTGTATAGTGTTCATAATGGTTTAATCTGTATTTATTCATTGTTGATGCTCATCTTTCATCGCACACCCTCCTTAGGTATCACATTCCCACTAGACTCAACATGACATGACATACCCAAGCATCACTTTCATATTAAAAAAAAGGGATAGAGACATAATTTTATAATAGTGATAATACCTTATTTCAACAAGTAGTCGACTATTCACAAGGCTACCTTTCTATCACTAGTTGCACATTTTAACATTTCTCCATTTTCCTATCTTAAGTAAGTTTTCTTTCAAGGTACACAGTTAACTTATTTGCTGTATTTTTTGGAATATATATATATAAAATCTTGCCCCTCTAATCTTTAACTGGTGCATCACAGGGGAAAGCTTTTGCCAACAAAGGTACCTCGAGTTGGCTATCTTGTGGAATGCTGGTACTCATTACTCCCAAAGGAATAACATTTGGGGAAGTTGTGGCTTCTTCAGCATTGCTGAATTGCTATGGTCACATGATCCTCATTCTCCATTGCATTTTGTACACTTTTTGAAATCTTTCAACAGTTTATATTTTCTAAGTGAGATGGTAGGGTGTACCATCCATAAAAAAACAGTACTGTATCTGTTTTTCAGAAATATTAGGTTTAATTTATTTTTCCACTTCATAAAAATTAATGTTGGAATTTGGGGAGGAGATATTAATGCTAGTCATTTAACTATATGCTATTTCTTTTCTAGAAGCCAACACAGTATATAGTGCTTAAAACCTTTGAAATACTATCGCATCAATTTTGTCGTTGTTTAAATTCTATGTACAGTATTCAAACAATACACAAAATGCAGTGTTTCTCCCTATTTAAAATAGGGGCAATCTTCCTATTATTTTTGAAGATTGCAAACTGTGCCATTTTATGAACAATTCAGAAACGAAGTCAGCTCAATACTTAGAGATATGTTTCATCTTGTACTTCCTAGCACAAAATGGAAATGAAAGGTTCTGTGGTTACTGATAATATTCCTATCATAACTGATATTACTTTCACAATACTGTGAGAAAATATCTGTGCCTTTCTGAATTTCAAACTTCTATATCTTATTGCTTTATAAAACCATCCTTTTTCTGGGATATAATGGAGTGAAATAAGAAAAAAGTGGATTGAAACAAGCAACAGAGCCTATATTCAACTAAAATCCTTAATTGTTTGAGAGGAGGAGAGCAAGGACTGTTCGCTGAGAGAAAAAGCCATATAAATGGTAGCATTGGATGCCAAGCTGTGACAAGTGAGTACGATTACAGTTCTGGATATACCCACATCTGATCTAGTTGTCTCTAAAAGAGGATGCAATGTACATATTTGGCATACATTATCTCGGTGGCATAAATCCTGTTGCTTAAAGAAAGAAATTAACTATTTTTTAATAAACTTAACGTAATCATACTGGACCAATTAATTCTGGGCTGGAAACTAGATAGCTTGTGTCATACAAAAAGAATTCAGAGATTGCAGGAGCATATTGGTGCAAATTTAAAACTGCAAATGGGCAGTAACTCCTCCCTTTCAAAAATCAAACAACTAAGAATTTTAGTTCTTAAACTAAAGAATTAAACTAAAACTAAAATTAAGAACTTTAGGCTCTGTTGCTTCTTTCAATCCACTTAAATGAGGATTTAAAAGTTCTTTTTCAGACTATTTCCTCACTAGATAATTATACTGTACTGTCACAACTACTGTAGCACAGATGGTCTCCATTAGTGATATATCCCCTTAACAATACTGCACTGTAGTTATATAATGTTACAAAAACACTGTGTATCATTAGTAAGAATCTGGAGGAGCATTTTCAATTTTGCATTTGATACAATCCAATTTCATTGATTCATCAAAAAAGCTAAAGACTTCTCAGAATTTGCAAACTAGATTCTACAAGTTCCTGAATCAGAAACAATTTAGCAAGATTGGACAGAAGAATTTTTTGATCCATTTCACTAAAGAAACAAATAATAAATCCAAGAATGAAGAAGACATCACTAGAAGAGTTTTGAATGAAAGCACATAAACAACATCCAAAGAGGGCACTGAGGTCTTTCCTTCAACATACATTTTGTGAAAGATTAATTGCATTCACTACAATTAAATGGACTCCAGAAGATGGTAGAGGACAGGAAGGCCTGAAGGAACGTTGTCCATGGGATCGCGATGGGTCGGACACGACTTCACAATTAACAACAACAATTAAAATACTGAAATACAGTAGTTTCAATTACTGTCTTAATATGGGCATGGACATGGATACGATATCGTCACACGTATTTAAGTCTCATTAAGATTTATAATTAGTGTATTTTAACACATTGGTCCAAGACTGGGAGGCCCAGGGTGATTTGAGCTAATCACTCCAGACTTTCCTACCTCTGCAAGACAGTTTGCTATTCAGAATAAAATAAAGGAAAATCCCAATACAAGACAACCTGAGCTGCTGAAGAAAAGGTGGGATAACAATATTAAAAAGTAAAGATGCCCTGCAGCTTTACTGCTGGTGACCAGTGGATACATCCAGGGCATTCTTTGCAAGAATAAATTCCTTCGTTGCTTTTTTCCAGGATGTTCCTCAACTTCCCCATCAAATCAACCTCTGATTCCCTGTTAGTCTTCCTTCCCTGTCCAAACTAGGCTGCATGTATCACAACCATGACCTGGATGATTGGGTATCTCCACAGACATTTAGGCTTGCATCTAGTTACCTTCTCTTATTCCCACCTGTTGCTTAATGAAAATATGCCGTATTTCAATATTAATTCCTCCCGTTTTAGAAAAAAGTAGTCCGTGTGTCCCCCCCCCCCCTTTATTTTTATTTTTGAGTTCGAGACATGCTGTTTTAAGACTCTCAAGGGCTTGGGCATCCTCCGAGATCACGTGAACGTGGGAAAGCGTCTCCGTTCACATCCCAGACAGCTGTGGCCGTCGCCGAGGAGAGGCCGCCGTGAAAGACCCAGCTTGCTTGGACGCCGATCCTCCCGGCTGAAACAGCCTCGGACTATCCGGCGCGGCTCTCTTGCCCTCGCAGGGCTTCGCGTTCCCCAGGGACGCCAGGCCGGTGGAGAAGCCGCCCGGCCCAGGCCTCCCCATTGCGCTCCCCCAGCAGCGCGCCTTGCCTTCCGGAGGGCCGAGCCACCCCGCGCTGGCCCCTCCTTCCGCAGCTGCCATCGGGGCTCCCTGCCTGTCTACCGGCCTGCCTGCCTGCCTTCTTTCCTCGCGGGGGAAGGAGGATCCGGGTCGCGGCCGGAGAAACTCCGGAGAGACGGCAACTGGGAGGTCGGCGAGGTGCCACTGGACCCTTCGCTCGCCTTGCGCGAAGGAGGCGCGCTTTTCCCATCGCGGCGAGAGTTTTGGCGGTGTAAGTATGACTCTCCCGAGGCGGGCGCTTCGGACCTTCCCGCCTTTCACCTGCGGGGATTCTCTTCTTTTGGGGGTCCCACTCGTCCCCTCGGGCGTTTGCAGCGTTGCTTTCGCCCCATGCCAGCCTCCTGGAGAACAAGAAATCGCTTATTGGGCTCTTCTCCTTTCGTAAGATGAGGCTGGCAGGAAATCCCATTCATTTCAAGCCTGAATATTTGCAAGGTCCAAATAAAAGACCTCTCTCCCAGGTCAGTCGTCTCCCTAAAGAGCATTGCTGATTTCAGGGGTTGGGTGGGATTCCTAGGCTTTCTGTTACCAAAAATGCCTTGCTGAACAATTTTCATGGTGTCTTTTCTTGCTCTCCTTTAAATGTCCTCAGAAAACTCACCTGCCCTGTGAAACTGTTATCACCACTGTTTATCATAATCTTCCCAACCTGGTGGCCCAAATATCTTGGATTACAACTTCCCTGTTCACCCATCAGGATCTGTCCTAGGAATGATACTAAAGATCTACATGTGGGACTTTTGTATATTTAGGCTTCCCATTGTCCCCCTTCCTCTGTTGTGTTTGGAAACTTGGCTCTAGTTTATGGAAACCTTTCTCCTTCCTCTCTCCAATTCTGCAGTACTAACTTTTGAATGATTTATTGCTGATTTACTTCTGCAAGTTATTGTGCATTATTCCCTGTGTCATAATCTGAATTTACATTTTAGAATTTGACAGGGGGAAAAAATAAATAAAGTGAGATACTTTTCAGGTGAACAGAACAATATAAGATGGTTTTGGCTACATGTGGTTAAATTGGGTTCACTACCTATGTTAGAATTTGGGAACTACAAGAGTACAGCAAAGGCTTCAAGAAGAACCTTAAAAAAAGTCAAAAGCATGACTTTCAAATTTGGAGATAGCTGTAGACATGAGAAACATTGAGGAAGAAAGCAGACAGCTTCTGTTTATCTAATAATACCGTCTTGGCGATGAAATAAGTGTTGCAATGAGAGAATAGCAGTCGGAGGCAAGGTTCAGAATATGCTATGGCTGGTATAGTTGGTTTGGTTTTGTACAATTTGTGAAGTCAGATTTTTGGTTTTATGGCACAGGATTTGAGGACAAATCCCTCTCATTCACTGAATGGATTATTAAGAAAACCACAATTTTGGCTCCCCAGTTTTGGCTCTGGCACCGGAGAAAAATAACAGGTATTCATTCATGAAAATAATTCCAGATACTGTTTTGTGTAAAATTTGTATCAGATCTGATCCCTCCTCATGTCTTAAAGAAACTTCTTGCAAAAGAGTTTGACTTCCTTCCTTAACTACCATATAAAAGTTGTTAATGCACATATACAGCCCAATTTTCAGAGAAACAAGATAGACATTTTATGAAATTTAATACACTGTCTTATCTAATGTTTCTGCACAATGTTTATTTTGCTTTCCATTCTTTTTTAGAAGCAGAGAAAATAGAACTCTTGGGAAATCTACATAATTTCTCCTGTCTGATTCCCAAGAATCTCTTGGGAATGAAGGAATCCTCTTACTCATTGGTTTACTATCTATAATATTAGTAGTATACCAGTGTCAAGAATTTTTTTGGGTCAGGGAATATAACTGCATGAGTTTAAAAATAAATGTTTAAGGGCTGGTGAATTGTTATTCTACAGTCCATAAATCTTTGGTGTGTTTACTTTAGGTTTTTCCCACTGCCATGTTAATACTGCTTGCATTGGGAGCTGTTTTTCCAAAAATAGTAGCCAGGGGACCGGATGAAAATCTTCACAATGGCAGCAACATTTTGCAAGAACCAAGGTATCCTTATGAAACCATCATGTTGCCAGAAGAACATATCCCATATTTTTTACACAATAATCCAGGCATTGCCACTGCTTGCAGGCAAGATCCTCTTTGCCCATATAAAGTAAGTATTCCTTTTCCTACTCTAATGGAGACTTGTTTCAGTGTTAGAATCATGTCAGTTAAAAGTGATGTAAACATCAGATTAATTCCAATCAGTTTGTAACTTCTGTAGTAGAGTAATTGCCACTGAAGATAGTAGATAGTGGATCCTTATTCCCAGATGATTGAAGAATAGGAAAACAATAGGAATACATGGATAGCGTTCACAAAGGAGGAATACACAAAGTGGGTGCCTAGTGAACTATAATATCCTTCTCCTTGGGATCTGCCAATGCCCCACTCTCTTGACCTTCCAGAAGGCTGTAAAAAGCGGCTTCTTCCTCCATAAAGTGAAGTTGAAACTTGGGAAAAAATACATTGGAGGAGGAGGTTGGAGGCACCAAATATTTGCTTTTTTCTTTGTTTTGTTTTGTTTTATTGCTATTGTGAACCTGCCAAAGTTGTATTTTTTAAGATGAGCGGCCTTCTTATATGTTGATATAACAAAGGTATGATGCATGGCTTGTGGCACTGAGTAATATGCTTTCTCTGTTGTATGTATTTATTTGCTGATGTGTTAGAACACACTTCCCTGATCTTCAAATTGCAATATCCAGAATGTCCAGCTAGAATGGATTTATAAGACAGTTTGAAAGGCTGTATTAGAATGATGTTTCTTTCTTTTGTAGTCTGGTGGGTATCATTTAAGAATATGATGTGTTTGTAGATTTTTGCAAGCAATGAATATAAAATATATGCAGGGCTGATTTTTTTAATTTTTGTTTTGCACCTTATCTGAGGATTTCAACAGGATTTTTTAAAATGTTCAATCACATTTTCCAAAAGCAGAAATTGACCATCTTAATTGCATGGTTGCGTAAGTTAACTTTTATTGTATCATTTTAATGGTAATTCTCTATTGACAGAAACATTTGAAGAAATTGAAAGCTTGTTGGGGTTATGAGAAATCATGCAAACCAGAAAACAGGTTTGAATATCCAACATGTGATTATGCTGAAATTGGATGGTAAGTATGAATGAAAATGTATGAAATTTAATTTCATGTGAAATTCAGTGCTTAGTTATTATGTACTTACTGAACACCTGAACACATATCATGAGTGTTTTTGCAAAATGGCTACTATTGGGTGCTTGTGCATTCAGACAATGTCTGCCAGGATACCCTATGTTAATATGGATGCTTTAGAACCTTGTCTTTTTTTTAAAAGAAATGTGAGATTCTTGATTTTTGGGAAAAAAAACAGATTTGAATTAGAGAAATACACTTTGGCTAAGATTTGTAGTGTGGATATCTCTATCTTTAAGAATACTGCATAAGATTGTCTGGGACACTACATATCCTCTTCACGACCTGTTTTCCCTGTTACCTTCTGGGAGGAGACTCCGTGGTTTCCAAAGCAGAACATCCAGATTCAGTCACAGTTTTGTTCCATACAGTATCAACCTTGTGAACTCTAAAGCTTCCTCCTTCTGTTATGTATTTAAGATGGACAATGATTAATATTTATATGTTACTTATATGTAAGGGTGTAGGTCTATACGTATGTTGTATATGGTATGTTTAAATGTGTGTTATGTATGTGTACACTTTGAGAGCAAGCAACTAAATTTCATTTTTAATGTGTGCCATTGTGCCCACAGTAAAAAATGACAATAAAGAATATATCTATCTATCTGTCTGCCTGTCTGCCTACCTGCCTGCCTGCCTGCCTGCCTGCCTATCTACCTACCTACCTACCTACCTACCTACCTTTCTGTCTGTCTAAGTTAGGAACATGGAATCTTAAATTAGTTGGGTTTGAAAGGCGGGTCCTTGGTGCTCCCTGAGTTTCCTTGTTTTTTTGCAGATGTTTTATTACCCAGACTAGGTAACATCATCTGTGCTAGTAAGGAGTGCAGTTTGCTGTCAGTTTATATTCTAGTGGCTTGCCTGTCAGTGATAGTGTGGGTGATCTTAGAGCAGACATGTCCAAAGTCCGGCCCGCGGGCCATTTGCGGCCTGCGTTCCGGTTTAATATGGCCCTCTAACAGCCCTCCCTGCTCTATGTAAATGTGGCCCTCCCACGGCCCTCCGGCAAGTCCCATGAGAGAGAGAGAGAGAGAGAGAGATAGAGACAGAGGCACTTGCACTTCTGTCTCTCTCTCTCTCTCTCTCTCTCTCTCATGGGACTTGCCCCCTCGCAGGGCTCCTCATTGGCCCTGCGCCCGGGTGCCCCGCCCCCTGGGAGAAGGGTGGCCAGGAAGTCCCTTTCCCGGGCTGGCCCCGTCCCAGGCGCACGTGGCTGGGGAGCCATGCGGGGAAGCCCCAGGATCCCCGCTGGGAGCAACCCCCCCGGAGCCTTTGCTGAGTGGGCCAGCCCTCCCGTAAGCCGCAGCCCCGACAGAGAGCAGCCCCTGCGATGTCCAGCTGGCGCAACCGTTGGCCAAGCAGCAGCAGAGCCGGAGATGGAAGGTCAGTGGCAGGGGGGGAGGGAGGGAGCTCTGAGTCCGCAGAGCACCGCCGCGAAGCAGCCGCGGGGCAGGTGGCACCCCCCCCAGCTTACCTGTACCAGGCAGCAGTCCTGGCTGGGGCATTGCTTCCTGGCCTTTCCCCAGGCCGCTCCCTGCGCAGCTGAGCCAGCCACATGTCTCCCCGGGCTAGGCCGCGTGACAGTCCTTGCTGGGGCGGCGGCCGGCAGGGGCATCGCTCCCTGGGCCATCCCCAGGCCGCTCCCTGCCTGGGCAGCCGAGCCGGCCACGCGTCTCCCCAAGCCAGTCCGTGGTGCCCTGGGCGCCTTCTGCTGCCTCCTGCCCCCCCCCACACGCTTGGCCATCCCAGGACCTCCGCCCATTTTCCCACGCCCGGAGCAGGAGAGGAAGCACTGCTTTCTGGGCATCGAAAGGGGCTTACCCCTCCCAGCCCCCCATCCACCGGGGCGACGGCGCTCCTCTGGACCGGGGCTGTGCAAATCGCAGCCTGCAGGATTTGGCCCTGGAAAGGCCGGAATGGCCAGCCGGCCGGGGAGGCCAAGCAGCCCCAGCGAGGGAGCCGCTCCCGCCCTGTGACCGGCTGGCCAGGAATCCCATCCGGCTTGGCGGGAAGCTCGGGGGCCGCCTGAGTGCCGCAGGGGTGTCCACCTCAGCCGCTTCTGGCAGGCCCACTAATTGTGGGCTCCCTGCCGGCTTTCTCCGTGAGCCAGGCGTCCGGGACTCCACGGAGCCGCCCCTAATTGCGCCCCGCGAGGGCTCGACTAAGCCCCGGCCTGATCTCCAAAACGCAGCTTGCCCGAATTCTTTCTGCCTCCTGGGGGAAGTTGCGCTTCGTGGCCCAATTATTGTGGGCATCCTTGTTGTTGAGAGAGAGAGAGAGAGAGGGAGAGAGAGAGAGAGAGAGAGAATAAAGAGAAAGAGAGAGAGAGGAAAGAGAGAAAGAGAGGGAGAGGAAAAAGAGGAAAGAAAGAGAAAGAAGGAGAAAAGAGAAAGTATGCCATTTGCAATTAACTTGGCATAAAATAATTCATTTGCATTTAATTGTAATGGTTCAAAGAATGTTCGGAAAAATGTTCGGCCCTCCAGCACGTTCATTTCATCCAATCTGGCCCTCTTTGAAAAAAGTTTGGACACCCCTGCCTTAGAGATTCTTTGGTTGGGCTGCTTGCTGTTAGCTTCTTTGGCAGTTTCTTCACTGAGATATTGTTTACTTAATTGTTGGTCTGATGTTAACCTTGGAGTTCATTTATGCTGATCTGGGTACTGATTGTTGATGGCGAAGTGCTTGGTCTTTTTGTTCCTTTTGTTTCCTTTTGTTCCTTTTGGGGCTGGGTGATATTCCCTGAGGAATGCATCTACAAACACCAGCTAGTAGTCAGAAGACATGATGAAAGTTCTTTAAATGTTTTAATTTCACAACATATAGACAGACTTAGCCATAGTTTCAGCTGGGAAATTGTGACCATCCTAAACCAAGTCAAGTTCAAAAACGCCAGGGAATTTCTAAGGCCTGGCACTCTGACAAATCAGCCATCAATAGACACATAGACATTAACAACATCTATAGACCAAGCAAAAGGGACTATCACCCAGCCCAAAAAGGAACAAAAAGACCTACCAGCAATCAGCACCCAGATCAGTATAGATTAACTCCAAGGTTGACATCAGACCAACAATCAAGTAAACAATATTTCAGTCAAGAAACTGGCAAAGAAGCTAACAGCAAACAGCCCAACCAAAGAATCTCTAAGATCACCCACACTATCACTGACAGGGTCAGCCACTAGAATATAAACTGACAGCAAACTGCACTCTTACTAGCACTGATGATGTTACCTAGTTTGGGTAATGAAACGTCTTCAAGAAAACAAGCAAGCTCAGAGAGCACCAAGGACCCCTTATGTCAACCCTGAGCTACAAATATTCTCCTTTATTGCATTTGAAAGGGATTGTTGAATGACTGTTCCTGTCTATTTGCAAAGCTTTTATACAGAAAAGTGAAGATAGCAGAATGTTGATGGAACGGCAGAGTTTTTAAAAGCACAAGTAGTTGGAGAAAGACTGCAGGAAAACACTACTTTCCTCACGCACATACCCAGTGTGTTCAACATATTCAGGCCAAAAACCTGAATTACGGGTGGTCCTAGACTTACGGCCACAATTGAGCCCAAAATTTCAGTTGCTAAGCAAGACAATTATTTGCTCCCTTTTATGACCTTGCCACAGTTGTTAAGCAAATCACTGCAGTTGTTAAGTAACACAGTTCTTAAGTGTATCTGGATTCCCCATTGGCTTTGCTTCTCAGAAAGGGAATCACATGACCCTGGGATTCTGCAACCAGCATAAATACATGCCTGTTGCCAAGCGTCCACATTTTGATCATATAATCATGGGATGCTGCGACAGTCGTAAGTGTGGAAATATGGTCATAAGTCACTTTTTTCAGTGCCATTGTAACTTTGAATGGTCACTAAATGAATTGTTGTAAGTTGAGGACTACCTGTACCTGGGAAGGAAAACTATTAGTTTCCTGGCAGGAAGTGGGTAATGAAGAAATGAGTGAGGCCATAAAACACGAGAAAGCATTAAAATGATTTTAATAATGTATAGGTAGACTAAAAAAAACAACCTAAAAGCTAAAAAGGACAGATAGAACAATGTTAAGGAGAGCAGAACTGGGCCATTTTATCTCAGTCTCTTCCTTTGTTTATTTATTGCATCATTTCTGTTCTTCACTTTCATCCTTTAGCGGAAATGAGAAAAACTCTCGGATATAAAAAGACAGAGGAAGCTTCATTTTCTGAGTAGATCATTTCCTAATTCACACGAACAAATTGTTTTTTTTAAAGTTTCCATGAAGGGAAGTGAGGCCACTCCAAACAAACCCAGGAAGTGGGACCAGTCCATGCAAATCAGTGGAAGAATTCAGATTGTGATCAGGGCACTAATATGCCCATTGAACATGCATGAAAGCAAATACAGTGCTCTTCCACTTATTAAGTGAGAGAAGGATCTTATTTTTCTTGAAATGTTGAGAAAATTAAGTTGCCGAGGAAGGCAATTTATTGTCCCCATGTGGAAGATTAAGGGCTTTATAAGTGCCTTGCAGCGTTGTACATAGTGAAGACTGAAAGTCAGGCCATCTTATAGGCATGGAACTAGGCATACGTATACACACAGTTCACCAATCTGGGACCACAGCTCTACAGATTATGTATTCAGTAGTTTCTAGAAGTAAATCCTTCACATCTGAAAAAGTTTAAGGCAGTCCAGGGTCTTCCAATCCTGAAGGAGAAAATCTTGTGTCTGGAACTATGTTCAAAACATAGATTATTTGCTTCAAGGAAAAACTGAATTCCCCTCCCCCTCCCTGAGACATCATGGAACCGAGAACATTCATCACAGGTCAGAACAAAAAGAGATTTTTCTGATGGAAATGGAACTGTTTGTTCTTGGATCATTTTTTTTTAAAAAAAATATTCCTTAAGATAGCCCAATATATTGCTAGCTTTATGAGAGTTATATAGTAGTCCAGTCTAGATGAGAGATGGAAGAAATTCCCATCTTTCTCTTATTTTTCAATCCCTTGTATTTCCCTTGGATCTGTTCCAGAATGGGACCGAAAACAGCAAAGGCGAATATTTTTTGCTCTTACATAATGTTAGATACATTCCCATGATTCGTAACCAAACATTCTCCATACTTTTCAAAAAAAATCATTCTATTTAAATTGCCCACTTACTGCTCCCCTTAGGTCAACTCCAATATTAAGCATTCTCATGTTTGTTCTGTTTTTAAATATTCAGTGATGTCCATATGCATACCAAAATCTGAGAAAGATAGTCTCTAATCTTGGTGCTAGCTTTTAAACCTTCTGACTTGTTCCACAAATATATATTAGAGAGATAAAGCAACTTTTGGATATTAGGGGTCTAACCTGTAGAATAGAATAATTTAGCAATCTGAAATCCATATCATTTAACCTCTAGTAAAAGGTTGGCCAGAAAAGGCTCTAATACTGGAAAAGATGGAAGGAAAGAGAAGAGGATGACCAGCAGCAGGGTGAATGGACTCAGTTACACTGGTTATAAGTCACGTTGAAAGACTAGAAAGGCCAAATTAGGGATAGATCGTCATGGAGAAGATCTGTCTATGTCAGGGGTGTCAAACTGCCGGCCCATGGGACAGATGTGTCATGGCAAAACCTCGGCCACCCCATTGCTGGCGATGGCAAAAAAGTCGTGATATGTCGCGACACGTCACATGACGTTGCAAGTTTGGCACCCCTGATCTATGTGGTTGCTAGGAGTCAAAAACAACTTGGTGGCACATCCATCAGTCAAATAACTGGCCATCATTGTCTTGATTTGGCAGCTGAGCAAACTTTTGTAATACCAAGGTTATCCTTTTTTAAAGGGTTTGTTTATTTTTTGTTTTAATCAAGGTATCCATAAGTATTATTTTTCTGCACAGAGGGAGAAGAGTTGAAAACAATATCCTTTTCGTTGTTTCACTAATTTAGGGCATTGTTTATAAGATTACGCGCTAGAACCTAGCAGTCTGTAGCCTGAGGTTCTGCTATAGTTCATTTTTCTCAAAGAGATTCCTTTGTTTTGTTTTGTATGCCAGGGCTAATACCATTGAGCAGGCCCAGGATATTTTCTGGAAGCAAGCGGATTTCGGTTATGTTAAAGAAAGGATGAAAGATATGAAGACTCATTGCAAGCCTAAGAATGTGGTAGGCATATTAGTCTGCTTATTTTTTTTTTATTTACATACAATATACGCCACTCTAATTAACTGAGTGGTATAACATTCCCCCGGATTTCTAATTTGGGATTAAAATGAGCTAATCAGATTTTAAAACTAAAACCGTTCATTAAAAAAAACGCTACATGAAATCTGGGAGTTAATATTCAAAATATAATAAAACTAATTCATCCTCTAGTGCAGGGGTGTCAAACTGCCGGCCCATGGGCCAGACGCGTCACATGGAAGCCCCACCCCCCCATTGCCGGCAATGGCAAAACTGTCCCGATACGTTGCACGACATTATGTGACGTCGCGAGTTTGACATGTCTGCTCTAGTGGGATAGAGTCTTGGTAGAATAACCAAATCTTCACCAACTTTCTAGAAACTGGGGGTGGGTGGGGGTGTTGTTTCAAATATTTAGGGGGATGCTTATCTCAGTTCTCAGCAACTGAGAAGTCATGTGTTCACAGCCCAAATAGGGACAATCTCTAATCAAGGGACTATGAAATCCTTTCATCTAAAGCAGCGTTTCTCAACCTTGGCAACCTTTCTCAACCTTGGCAACCTGTGGACTTCAGCTCCCAGAATTCCCCACCCAGCACTCTAAAGTCCACACATCTTCAAGCTGCCCAGGTTGAAGAAACACAGATCTAGATTTCACTGGGTGGGTAGATGTCCTCAAGAGCGAATAGTCGTCCAGTTAGGTAGTTCTCCATTTACAACCACTTGTGTAAAGAAGGTTCAGGATTATGGCAGTCTCGGAAAAAGTGACTTATGACCAATACTGTCACTTAAACTGTCATATTACCTCCACGGTTCTGTGATCACAATTTAGACCCTTGGCAACTGGCTTACATTTATCACTGGTTGCAGTATCCTGCTGTCACATGATTATTATTTGCGACCCTTTTTGCAAACTTTGTCACAGTATGTCCATCGGGGAAGCTGGATTCACAAGTGCAGTGATTTGCTTAATGACCGTCATTAAAAGTGTCACAGAATCGGGTCCGATTTAACAACCGCAACGACTTATGATGGAAATTCTGGTCACAATTATGGTTGTAAGTTGAGGACTTCCTTCATCCAGGTCTTAAATCCTGAAGTGTTTTTTTTTAGATTACAGCCAGCATGTTGAACTACAAAGGTTGTGGTTTGTGTACAAGATGGGAACTGTGCAAAAATTTGGATTCAAAGACAAAAATGTCTTGTTGAACACGGGAACAGGCAACGTTGGCAATCACCATCACCTCAGCCCCAGCGAGTGACCTTTTTATATTAAAATCCATAGTGCTGCAGATTTTTTTATTTAGTTAAAATAATTTATTTTCACTTGTCAGCCAACCGCATCATAGTAACTTACAGATGTCATTTTCTTTCAGGGAGATTCTTCACTTGAATGTTCTCGTTACCTTCAGTATTGCAAAGCAACACATTTATATATTGATTTAAGGCATCCAGAGAGAGACCATGATAGGTTTGTGTCATCTTCACGTTTCATCATTATTCAATAATTCTGTTTAAGGAATTGCGTTCTAAGTTTAAGGCACTTGAGCATGCACAGAGTCCTACTACTTTTCTTCCTTTATTTCCACTTATTAATACATCAATATTGGGGTACAGAAATCTACAGCGTTTAACAGAGGGTGTTACTGATTTTCATAGCTGTAGAGAAAAGCTTGAAGAATGAATTACTGTAAGAAGCTTAAAGGATCAGAAATAATCTACTGCATTTCCACAAGGGAACAGATTGTGCTTAGCCACCTTTATCAGTGCAGTATCTTGTTTGCCACCCTCAACTATTGCTTCTTATAAGCAATTGCATTGGATCAGATTAGATTTGTGGGCTATCTGCCTCACTAATGTCAACCCCGACTGGTAAAATTTTCAAGAAGTTCAGATCCAAAGAATCTTGAAGTTTTCAGCAATTCAACTTCTTCATGTCAAACTGCGTAAGCTGCCCAGAATCCCTTTTTGTGAGATACAAATATGCTAAAGAAATAAAGCTCATGTTCTTCTATTAAATTGTAACCGTATTATACAACACCTCGGTTTCTGATAAGCAACATAGAATTCACCATTCTAAATGCACTGTGAGCATTGCAAATTTTGAAAGGGCAAAATAAGTAAATACTTTTTTGTTGTTGCACGTAGTGGTTCCTATAACACTCTCCCTTCTTCAAAAAAAAAACCTTTCTAACTTTCTAATTTGGGAAGACCCCTGCTGCAGCACACAGAACTATTGTTAGCTTTAAGAGAGAGACTTTCAAGTACAGTACATAAGTTGGAAATACAGGAATAAATCTTAAGCTGGAGGTTTACAATCCCGGCAACCAAGGTGGAATTGTCACACCACTATTAAGCTTTGTGTTTGCAGCAAAGTAATTCCTCTTTATCATCTATTGGATGTTTCTTTGAACCTGTGAAACTTAAGAATATGACATTTGTATACTTCTTTTTGAGGCATCATAATAAACCAAAGCCCGTGAAGGCCATATCTTCAGCGATACATTTGGAGAGAAAGGAATTGTACATTTAAATATACGATAGTACCAGAACAAGCTAACAACTCATTAGAATTCTTGTTTGTTACAAAAAAGAAAAATATTTTTGTATATTGATTTCATGGCTCATGCTAAGAGAAAGCATTTTCTAAATCCTAAATTTCAAAAATGAGCTTTTAATTTATTTAATCTTGTTTTAACCTTCTTTCCTTCACTGGTTAGATTTAATGAAGATTTCTTCAAGAAGGGTCAAATAGGTGGCCACTGCAATATGAATACTAAAGCTTTCCTTGCTGAAGGGCAGCAAAAGAGCCCTTTACAATCTTGGTAAGTCTTGTAAGTATGTTCTTTTGTTTCTTCACAAGTCATCTTGGCAGAATAGACACCTTGGATGCTCTTTTTCTGTCCCAGTAATTATGACTGAGCAATAGCAATAGCATTTAGACCAGCGGTTCTCAACCTATGGGTCGGGACCCCATTTGGGGTCGATTGACCATTTCACGGGGGTCGCCAAGCAAGGCTGTCCGCCATTTTTTTCCCCTTTTCCGGCGGGTGCCTTACCTCCCTTGGGCTGGGCCAGCTGGTGGTCGACCTGCTCCGTCTCTGCCGCTTGCCAGCTACGCCTCGGCCGGCGCAGGGGGCGGAACCACGCATGCGCGGTGCTCCCGGGCAGGGAAAGTCCTCGACTTACGACCGGTTGGGTAGTCCTCGACTTACGACCGGTTTAGTCCTCGACTTACGACCGGTTTAGTCCTTGACTTACGACTGGTTGGGGGTCGCGGCATTAAAAAGGTTGAGAACCACTGATTTAGACTTACATACTGCTTCATAGTGCCTTACAGCACTCTCAAAGTGGTTTACAGAGTCGGCATATTTCTGCCAACAATCTGGGTCCTCATTTTACCGAGTTCAGAAGATGGAAGGTTGAGTCAACCTTGAGCCAGTCAGGATTGAACTCCTGGCTGTAGGCAGAATCAGCCTACAATACTGTATTCTAACCACTGTGCCACCATGTTGTAAGATAGTTTTTTGCATGTTTTTCAGCTGGTGTTTACTTTTGGAATATTGAGAGCATGCTCAAGTTATGCTTAGAAAATGTGTCTCAGGAGAGTGGGGAATCTGCTTATTTATCAAATAGCTGCCATTACGAATTTGACTTGCTAGAAAAATTCTCTTGTCAAAAGACAAAACTGATGAGGATGCTCCCCATCACTTATCCTAGCCTTTAGCACACTCTTTTTTTGGGGAGGGATAGGTAAATAAGCTTATAAACACAGCACAAAACTGCAATTACCTACAATTTTTATTTTCAAAGGACATCCACTGAGACAATATGGGAGCAATGTTGTTTATTTATTTATTTTGAAAATATATATGGCTGCCCATCTTAAATACATAAATCTAGGCAGTTTATTAAAATACACTTAAAAAGCCCGTAACCAAACAAAAATATAATAGAAATAATCCAATACAAAAGGAAAGTGAGCTACTATGTAGTAGACTTACAATGTTTATTTATTTGTAGTAGATGCATATGGCATCTACAGAAATCATGCATTCGCCGATGTACAAATTTAGTTTAAAGCATCAGCAATATATTGGACCCCAGATCCATATTTTGCAACTAAACATAGAAGGCTTAAGTAGAAATAAATGTGAGTACCTAAGCAGACTGGCCATAGATATTAGGAAAGATGTTATAACTTATGTATTATAAGCTCCTCTAACATCCAGACTAATCAAGAAACTAATCAAGGAGAGAACCAACCTTGAACTAAAGAGAAATTTCCTGACAGAACAATTAATCAGTAGAACAGCTTGCCTTCCAAAGTTACGGAGCTCCATCATCATCATCATCATCATCATCATCATCATCATCATCATCATCATCATCATCATCATTAATAATAATAATAATAATAATAATAATAATAATAATAATAATAATAATAATAATAATAATAATAATAATAAAGTTGGAAGGGCCCTTGGAGGTCATTGAGTCCAACCCCCTGCCCAGGCAGGAACCCTACACCATTTCAGACAAACGGCTGTCCAGTCTCTTCTTAAAAACTTCCAGTGTTGGAGCATTCACCGCTTCTGGAGGCAGGTTGTTCCACTGGTTAATTGTTCTAACTGTCAGGAAGTTTCTCCTTAGTTCTAGGTTGCTTCTCTCTTTGGTTAGTTTCCACCCGTTGCTTCTTGTCCTGCCTTCAGGCGCTTTGGAAAATAGCTTGACTCCCTCTTCTTTGTGGCAGCCCCTGAGATACTGGAACACTGCTATCATGTCCCCCCTCGTCCTTCTCTTCGTTAAACTAGACATACCCAATTCCAGCAACCGTTCCTTATATGTTTTAGCCTCCAGTCCCCTAATCATCTTTGTTGCTCTTCTCTGTACTCTTTCTAGAGTCTCAGCATCTTTTTTACATCGTGGTGATGTAAACCTCACTGGAGGTTTTTAAGAAGAGAATAGACAATCATTTATCTGAAATGGTATCAGGTGTTTTGTGTGAGCAAGGGGTTGGACTAGAAGACCTCCAAGATCCTTTCCAACTCTGTTATTCTCTTATTCTGTTACTTAATGCCAAGGGAAATTAACCAGGTCTTAATAACCTTCCGAAAAGCTAAGAGGAAGGGAGCCTATTTCATAGGGCAGGCATTGTACAAAGTAGCAAGTTTCCTTAGTCCTGCAAGATGATCCTGTTTAATGAAGAGGACTTGGAGCTATCCTGTGGTAAGTCACCCGTACAGCGTTTTTTGAAAGCTGATAATTCCTCATGGCAACTTGCTCACCCTAGACTCTTCTGTGAATCTCGCTAATTGGTCTCAAATTCTATCTGTTATGTACCTGCAGTCATTAATAACTATGTCTTTGCTGATATATCTTGAAATTCATGGTAAACACATTTGACATGAATCTTCCAATTAGCTGGACCTATGAAATCTGGATAGAGGGAATACTGCCTCTACTTTTCCCAGCCTTTAATTTATAGATCAAAAAACATTGCATGTGTCTGAGTTCAAAGCAGAGCTTAACCTTTTGAAGCCTTATTGAAGAGGCTTCCATTACAATTAAAAATAATTTTAATGTCAAATTTGGTAAGACTTCATCAGCAGTAGGAGAAGTGTATGTGGTGTATTGCTTAAAAAATCAGTCTGGAATACATTTTTGAAGCCTAATTTAAATGGTGGTAATTACAGGTTTGCGGAGCTCCAGACGTACACAGAGATGAGCTCCAGACCACTGGAAGATGGCAGCTGTGAGGTCATTGTTGAGAAACCAACTTATTTCATGAAGCTTGATGCAGGTACAAGGTATTTCGGTGTTTCCAAATTCCAAAGTGTAACCTCACTTCTCTATACTAATAAGAGGGGCTTTATTTCTGTAAACATTAGGAGGTACTAATTATAAGCTACAGGTAGTCCTTGACTTATGACTGGTTGCATAACGACCATTCAAAGTTACAATGGACTTGAAAAAAGTAACTTTTGACTTGTCCTCGAAGTTACGACTACTATACCATCCTGCCATCACATCATTGTATTTCATGTGCTTGGCAACTTGCTTGCGTTTATGACCAATTGCAGCATCCCGTGGTCATATGTTCATGTTTTGTGATGTTCTTTGCTGTTTATCGGCAAGAAATGCCCTTTGGATAAGCTGCATTCAGACTTGCGACCATGTGATTTGCTTAACAACCACAGTGACTTACTTAAGGACCATCATGAAAACAGTTGTAAAATTGAGTCTGATCATGTGGCGACTCAACTTATGACCCCAATGACTTATGACCAATATTCCAGGCTCAATTGTGGTTGTAAATCTAGGACTACCTATACTCTGATTAATCTCTAAAGTTAGGGTTTTTTAACCTTGGTGTGTGGATGTCAACTCCCAGAGTTTCCCAGATGCTGGCTGTGGAGTTCTGGAAGTTGAAGTCCACATATCTTAAGAGTTGCTAAGGTTGAGAAACACTGATCTAAAGGCTATTTGTGCACAAATCTATGCAATTGTTTAAAATACTGTTTCTATATAATTGTCAACTCTTATTGTAGTTATGCTCAGATTGATATGAACATGCCTTTATGACCTGATTCACACATAATGTGAATTAGTAATATACAGGCTTGGATATCATACTGAGCCCAAACTAGCAAAGCATATTACATTTCCATTGTTAAGTGAGTTTTGCCCCATTTTACGAACTTTTTTGCCACCGTTAAGCAAATCACTCTAGTTGTTAAGTGTATTTAGTTCAGTTGTTAAGCGAATCTGGCTTCCCCCATTGATCACATGGCCCGGAACAGTGCAACTGTCCTAAATACATACCAATTACCAGATGCTTGAATTTTGGTCACATGGCCCAAAACAATTTGTTCGTGTGAATTAGGAAATAATTTCACGTAAGTGTGAAAAATGGTCTTTAAGTCACCTTTTTCAGTATCATAGTAACTTCAGACAGTCACTAAATGAAGGCTATAAGTTGTGGATTATCTGTATATCTTGGAGTTCATTGAAATAAGCTGCGCAAACTATCATAACTTGATTTTTTTTTTTTACTAAACTCATCAAGGTTTTCTTAAAATACAAACTGTTGGCTGTGTGTTCACACAAATTCCCCTTCTCTGTACACTCCCCATTTTGAAGATGGTGGTGTTCCTTTTTATCAAGAATATAAAATCCTCCAAGATTACTGCTCTGATCAAATTAGTAGCTTCTTATGACTGGATTTCATTTAAAACCCATATGTTGCCAATAATAAATAGCTTGGGGCAATCTGGTCTCAAAGCTCATCCTTGTTCAGCTTCTTAAATGTGTTTTTAATGACAGATTCATGAATTAATTAAGTAATCCATAATTTTGTACCTCTATTTTAGCACTGTGGCATGGATGCACCTATGGGAACATATGTTTTTGCATAAAGTCCTAAGCCTTTGTTATAAATGACTATCTATGTAGTTCTAGTTATCTTTATTACAACAAGCTTAATTTGTCTTTCTTCTTTTAGGTGTCAATATGTACCATCATTTTTGTGACTTTGTGAATCTTTATATCACTCAGCATGTTACCAACACTTTCGGCACTGATATCAACATTGTTATGTGGGATACTGTAAGTAAGAGCATAAGGATAGTTAGAGTTAGGGTAGGGCATAACATTATTTGAGATATTATTTTTGTCTGAGGTAAACAGTTCCAGGTTTAGGATGAATTGTAGTTATGCTATCTTGAGAGGAATGTTAATTAGTCAGCTATAGACTGGTGTAAACTACTGCAAACAGTGAGTATGTTTAAATGAGGTATATTTCGGATAAGGCTCTGCACAAGAAATAAGATTTGGCTTTTTTACTGAGCATTTTAATTTGTATTCTTAATGCTTATCTTTTTGGGGGAGTCTATGAGTCTATATGTCAACAAATCACTCCACATCCAGCCCAAAACTATGGTTGTGCTTGTGATTATAAGTTGAGGCATCATTTGACTGGATCTGATTTTTTGACATTTTTTGTGGTGGTTGTTAAACAAATGCCATGGTTGTTAAGGAAATGTTATGATTAAATGAATCAATTTTTTTTTGTCAGAAACCAGAAATAAATTTGAGAAAGCAGCAAAAAACATTGCAAATTGCACTCATGCAATTGCAGAATGCTGCAAACAGTCATAAAGGTGAGCTGGCTGCCAAGCATCCAAAATGCGATCACATGACCGTGGGGTTATGTGTGTGGCTGTCATAACTTTGAAAATGGGTTGTAAGTAGCTTTTGGGGAATCCATAATTTAGAATGGTCACTAAGTGACTAGTTGTAAATTGAGGACTACCTGCCTGTCTTAACATCTGGTTCTTTTGCTAGATTTCTCATTTGACTATCTCCTATTTGGGGAAAAAAGCACTGTGTGTGCATTTTTGATAACATCTAGATAGTACTGTAATGGGAATTTGTCCTAAACTATGCTATTTTCAAAATTTGTTATGGTATTTTTAATTCCTACTATTGCCAGATGATGGTGCCAGTGTACTGTTTTAACTTAACTGTATAAAGCTGAAGATGTTTATGCATTCTCTTTATGTAGGATGCATTAGTTTAACCCTTATTAATTTTTTTCATTAAGTAAAGCTGAACTTTTTTATTAAGTAAATTTTAACATGTACAACTTTCTACTCAAATGTTTGAAAAGTTTTAGCTTTTTACTAAAACCTGTTGAAAGTTCTAGATAAGTGAAATGAAACAGAAATGCAGTTTAAAAATCATGCATTTAGCATGTTTTTGAACAAATATAAATGACAAATTGTCGTTATTTATAAAGGACCTTTGGTAACACTGAAGTATATGATGATAATATAGTTGCTGGGTCAGTTAGTATCTTCCAGTTGTATTGAACTCTGATGTTTACTTGGCTTTGGTTGTGTTGATGAGCAGGCCTCCAATATATTTTCAGTTTGTAAAAAAAAAACCAACCCCTTCATATTTATTAAAATATAATTGCAAACATATGTGGAAAAATATTTATATTTCTTTTTACCATATCTCTGTATTAATATTTATCTCTTTTATGCTGAATTCTTTTAAAAATTCTTTCGAATCTTATTGTATGAAATTGACCCATACAAATTTGGACTATATTAAGGGAAAACTTATTGGCATTTGTTTGTTTTTTTCAGAGTACATATGGATATGGAGATTTGTTCAGTGAAACATGGAAGGCATTTACCGACTATGAAATAATACATTTGAAATCGTATGATTCAAAAAGAGTATGGAATATTGTATCATTTTAAAACTTTACTGTTTTATTTTCAACATAATGAATAATTTGTTTTGTGGAGATTATGTCTAATGTTTGGTAGATATTAGTTTCATCTGATCCTTTGATTGCTGGAGTTGTAATAGTTAAAGATAAGAATTGCCTGTTTGCAGCTCGCTCAGTTGCATAAACCAGGAAGTCATCTTACTTGAATTTAAATGAACCAAGGAGTTACATTATAGTTTAATGTAAGCTAGGAATGAATCCCAAAAGACAGGAAGGGAAGGAGAAAGGAAAGGAAAGGAAACTATAATAGTCCCTCCCAATTTCGCAAAACATAATTTATGAAACTTGAAAAGATTGTTGAATGACCACAATCATTTTGTGACATTCTAAAATATTTTTTAAAAAATTCTATGAGAGGCCACTCTGGGCACGAAAACATAAACCACATTTGCAGGAAATAGCAAAAGCCAATATCAAAAGCCACCTAGAATTGCCTAGAGTCAGCTTGGTAAGATGGGCAGCCTAGAAATCTAATAATAAGTAATGCAAACTTTTTTGTCTATGGTAGCAAAAATTAGTAAATGGAAATGCAGTCTGGAATGGCAACATGATGCCAGTTACCTTTCAAAATTGTGCCACAACTTCCACCATTAAACTAACATTATACAATACTTCTTGAAAGTATTTTATGTTATGAGAGTTTATAATTATCACACACCACAAGAGAAATCACCCATCTCCCAAAACAAGTGACTCTGGGCAATGTACAACGTTACAAAAATATTCTGAAATACTTTCCATTGCAGTGTTAATAGATCCTACTTTGTAACAGAATAACAGAGTTGGAAGAGACCTTGGAGGTCTTCTAATCCAATCCCCTGCTCATGCAGGAAACCCTACACCATTTCAGACAAATGGTTGTCTAGTCTCTTTTTAAAAAACTTCAGTGTTGGAGCACCCACAACTTCTGGAGGCACGTCGTTTCACTAAATCTGATAGGAAATTTCTCCTTAGTTCTAGGTTGCTTCTCTCCTTGATTAATTTCCATCCATTGCTTCTTGTTCTGCCTTCAAATGCTTTTGAGAGTAGGTTGACCCACCTTCTTTGGGGCAGCCTCTCAAATGTTGAAACACTGCTATCATGTCACCCCTAGTCCTTCTTTTCATTAAATTAAACATACCCAATTCCTTCAACTGTTCTTCATATGCTTTAGTCTCCAGCCCCCTAATCATCTTTGTTGCTCTTCTCTGTACTCTTTATTTGCCCCTCTCCTTATATATTAAGGAAAATCCTTGTAAATGGTTAATCTTCTTTTCCAGGTCTGCTTCAAAGAAGCAGTTTTTACACTATTGCCTCGAATGAGGTTTGGCTTGTTTTATAATACACCTTTGGTGAGTAAATCTGGTGAGATTACCACACTCTTTTTAAAAAAAAAACAAGCGGAATATTTGGGTCTGAATAAACATGGAGATTTTTATTTCTCTCTCTCTCTCATTTAAAGCATAAACATGTTTACACTTTATTCCTGTGTCTGGTCTAACTGCAGATCTCCGGCTGTCATGGGACAGGATTATTCAGAGCCTTTTCCCAACATGTGTTGCACAGATTAAATATCACCCAAGATGGGCCTAAGGTAATAGTTTGGTTACAACAGTAATCCTTGACATACAACCATAATTTGGGCCAGGATTACAGTCATAAGTCATGCTTGTTGTTAATCTTTTTTGTAATGGTCCTTAAATGAACATGATGGTTGTAATGTGAACATTGTCATTATTAAGCAAATACTGCACTCATTAAGTGAATCTATTGTCCTCAGTGGGCGTTTTTTTGCCAGAAACCAAAAGTAAATGCTGGCTTCTGGCAATTGCAGCCAGGTGACTGCAGGATATTGCAAACAGCTGTAAATGCAGGCCAATTGCCAAGCGTGCAAAGTGCAGTCATGTGACCTGGGGGGGACCTGCTAAGCGACCACTTGTAACTTGAGGACTTGTACTGAAATGAAACTGAAATTGTATGCTCTTCCCCATTTCTGCTTCCAAAACCTTTCTCATAGCCTAACAATGTTTCTTAAAGCAGGGTCAGCATACCCCTGAGAGTCCTTTTAAGGGTCTATGAAATCAAAATTTATTTACAAGATTTTGATCATATTTGCAAAAATTTAAAACAATCACTCTTCTAATTGTTATTTTTATTTAAAAAATACTAGGATTTTTAATGGAAAATATGTTAGTATTAATGGATTTAATATTGCTATTTTTACATGACTCAATAAATAACTATTCTATGAATATGTCCATTATAATTTTCAATACAGTAAATATAACCCACATAAACAAAAACTCTTTTGGGGTCCTCCATATTTTTTTAAAAGTAGGAAGGAATCCTGAGAGAGAAAAAAAGTTTTAAAAACTGTGTCCTAACTTCTGATATCCTGTATCAGTGTATCTGTAGTTTAAATATTCCTATTTTTACTTGGGAAGACACTATAGAGAATTCTATATTTGAAAAGATGACTATTGCCAGAAAATTGGATTAGGACAGAAGAGATCACAAGTTAACCCCTCCCCCCACCTCCTAGCTATGTAATTGGTTGCCTCTCCTGTTCCTTCAATTCAAGTTACCCACAAGATTGTAAGGGTATTGTCAAGTGCAGGGAATCAGAAACCAAAGCAGTTCAAATGAATACAAGTTTATTGCGTGCTAACACTCTCTACAAGAAGCTGAACGTCTAATGGTCGAAGTGAATTGGCAGTAGATAAGAGTCAATGGAATTAAAAGGTGGACTGGATTTAGATCTCTTATGGGCATGAAGGGACTCAAGACTGATGATGCACTTGACCCTTCCCTTGGGCTCAGCCTGGTCATCTTCTACAGGTAGTCTTGCAGGGCTCAAGCAGATGCTGGCTATATGCACGCTTAATGGAGGTACAGAGGAAAGAGAACATAAAATGCAACAAGCAAATAACAATATATAATGATAATTAGGATAGGACCTTGGACATTGAAGTCCAGCAGCTCTGATATATCCAATAGCCCCAGAATAATTTTCACCAGTCAAGAGTTTCCTTTTGTTCTACTAGGAAGTCTATTCTCTAAAAGCCACTGTCGTGATTCCTATAGACGAGACCAACTAAAACAGAACTCCAAGGCTTGAGTTTTCCTCTAAGAACATGTTTATTGGTTACAAAGTATCGGCACGGTCAAAAGTGAAATTAAGACTAAAGTTCCCTCCAAAAAGTTACATTAATACAAAGTTAAACTTCCCACCCCAGTACTATGCAATCAACTATGTTCGCCAATGGAATAGTTTGGCGGCCTTTCTAACATAAGGTTCAACCCCCGTCTAACGAACAGAAATGACCTTGGTTCCTACAGGACAAAGAATTGTTTAGACTAGCATAAAACTCCACATCCCTCCCCCCATTCTTGTGGCAACCAAAAACAAAGCAAGATGGCTTCAGCCAGGTTCAATGCAGAGTTGAAAGCCACCTGATAAATCCTTGATCACTGTTTGTTTCCTATTCAGTAATTTTGCTGATTTTTCAGTTAATTTGGCTGTTATTTTTGTCAGTTTTTACAGGTTGTGAAAGAAAAATCACTTCAGTTCTTTAAAATATTAACAGCATATTCATCACAAGGGGCTAACATTTTCCAGCTTTTCACAGCCATTTGCTATACATTTCCTGCTGGTCTTAATAGATTTCATGCTATTAAACCTTCGTAGTCCTTTTTTTTTTACAATTTACCCCTGAGGATTGAATGATTTTTAAATTGGGAAGGAAAATAACTTTTATTTGGAAGGCTAATCTTACTTTTTCCTCCATTACTCACCTGTGTATTAAGTGGCCCTGTTTGGATTCAGTAATAGTATTCAATGATGTTGTCCATTTTATATTCAATAAACGTAAAAGCCTATGCCTCTTCAGGCACAGAGGTAGCTGCAAGTCCCTTAAATGGCTTAGCTGTTTGTGGCAAATACTCCTACTAAAACTTCACCTGAGGTATTTGCAGCCTTCTTGCATGTTATATAAATATAAATGAGGTGATTAAAAGAAAAAGACAGTTTAATCACCCTACTAATTGTTGCTGTTAAGGCTAGTAATTTTTTCTGTTGTCACTCTGCCGGTCCTTTTCTTTGTTTTGATGCAATGAATTGATTAATGAACTGTTTTTGCTGAATTTGTTTGTTCTTGTTTTTGAATAGGATGGGAAAATCAGAGTTACAATACTTGCCCGGAGTACAGAGTATAGAAAGATATTAAACCAGAATGAGGTTTGATTGTTTTTTCCTTCTGTTAAATTTCTTTGCTTTATGGTTGTCACTTTAATACTGCCTTGAACATTTTTGTTTTTTCCTCTCTCTCTTTAGCTTGCCAATGCTTTGAAAACACTGCCATTATTTGATGTCCAAATAGTGAATTACAAGTACAAGTAAGTATATCTGAAAGGAGAAGTAGAGCTGGCCTGCAGTTTTTCATACCGAATCAGTATATGACATGTCAGTATCTACTGGTTTGGGTTATGTCTGTCTGTCTGTCTATCTTAGGAATTGCCCGTCTCCCTGACAGGGGAACTCTGGACGGTGTACAAGTAAAATGTTAAAAACTAAAATAAAATCTAAAATAGGCAAGGAGAGTTAAAATTTTTACATTAAGAGTTAATTAAATGGTGGGGGAGGGGAATTTCAGGAGCTAACCAGCCCCATTGCTGCATGCTTGTCCGTGAGTCCCAAGCAATAAGGCAGAACAGCCTTTAGATATTTATGACAGCCCAGGAGAATGGGGTCTTGCCTTTCTTAATTGGGGAGGGGGAGAATGTTCCAAAGAGCAGGGACAGTGGGAAAGAAGGCTCTCTTCCCAGACTCTGCCAGTCAAAATTATTTAACTGACAGGGTTCGCAACATATTTTCCCTTTCTAACCAGGTGGTACAGGCTGATGTGATGGGGTGAAGATGGTTTTTTTAGATAGCCATGCCATGTAGGGCTTTAAAGGTCATAGCTACCATCCTGAATTGGACTCAGAAACACACCGGCATCCAATGCAACTCGTACAGCAAAGTTGTTACGTGTTGAATGGCTAACATGAGACCATCATTGTTCCTCCTTACTTAATAGGAGTCTGTGCTGTATTTCAGAAGGTTCCCCACAACCTCTGAAGAGAAATTGCAGTGGGCTGAGAACAAACATTCAATGTCTTCCTTTGAACAAGCCAAAATGTTCTTCTATAGTGCAAAACCACCATTGGGTACAGCCCAGTTACTTTGAATTGTTGAAGCTGTAGGACACATTCTAATGAATGAACCACCATGATGTACAACAGCATTTCTCTGTTACTTCTTAGAATATACTTCTGAAAAATGTAATGACGTAAAGACCAATCCAAGGATTTGAATTTAGCAATGTATTTGTCTAAGCACAGTGCTAGACAGTGAAATATACAATTTTTAATGTATATTTGTATGGCAGCCTTGTCAGGAGCTTCCAGGCAGTCAGATGCTGCAGTGAATGGATTCTTTGACTAACCCTTTAGTCTTAATCATAGGGCCCTCCTCCAGGTACCTTCTCCCAGATGGGATCGTTGCCAGAGAAGGAGCCTTTTCATTGCTAGTACTCATCAGTGGAATTGTTTCCCCAGAAATAACGTGCAGGATGAACATTTTGAAAGATGTTATTATTTCAGGCACTTTAGGAAATCCTGTTTCTGTTTTGCCATTGGCTCTACTTTGATTTTTGTCAGCTGTATTTTCATTTGCTATTATTGCCAGTGCTTTTAATCACTATTTAATCACTGTTGGTTGGACATTTTGTGTCTCTTTGATTTATACTGTACATTTTAATAGATTTGCAAACTACCTAGGGAAGTGCAGTTGTGAGGCGGTTTAGAAATACACGATGTAGCTTAAGGACATTTTTATTTCAATGTGTTTCTTATGCATTACGTTCCTAGAAGACTTGTCATATTTGTGTGTGTGTGTGTGTGCGCGCGCGCATATATGTATATATCCTTACTTATGCTGGTTTATATAGGGAGCTCGAATTTAAGGAGCAGCTGAAGATAACCCACAATTCTGATATCTTCATTGGAATGCACGGAGCAGGCCTTACTCATCTTCTTTTTTTGCCAGATTGGGCTGTCATCTTTGAACTGTAAGTCTTTTCTTGGCAGTTATACTTGTATGTTTAATACCTTTGCACAAGGATGTGGGCATGCATTACATGAAGATGGATTTCCTGCTGCAGAGAAAGCTCCAAATTTTTGTTTTTTAATATATGCGTGACAGTGAAGGATGGCACGACTTCCTGTGTCACAGGAGCTGTCAAAATTACCTTGGTCATAATTGGTAAAAATCTAGAAATGCTTCTTCAAATCGATGTGGTAACCCTGTTTGCTGACTTTTATTGGATTGAGGTTGACAGCAGGCAGCCTCCAGGCTAAATCCAGTCTCCTTTTCTGGGTGGTCTGTCAGAAAAACTAGTTGTTGCCTGGATCATTTTTAAACAGGCCTTAAAAATCACATCTAATCTTTCACTCTGAGGCAAGTCCTGTGGATATCAACCACAAAAATGATATGCTTGCTTTTTGTGGCTGATTCTTTCTTTATCTTCTCTCATGAGAACATGGCTGAGTTTGTTGATTGGATTATTTTTGCTGCCAGTGAAGATACTGTGTTTTAAAACTGTGTGGCTGCTGCAGTTTTCCATTCTCTATTTTCTAGCTTCTCAGGTGATACAACTACACCTGGCAAAGATAATCATGAAGTATTTGATCTTTGGCTTTCCATAATTTGCTTCTCCTTTCTATAGGGACAGAGCTGGAACAAGGAAAACACAGCTGGATAGTTTTCTGGTAAAATTGTCTCTGATAAACCTTCACCATTTCTGCATCTCTGTAGGTACAATTGTAAAGATGAACGTTGCTACTTAGACCTTGCAAGACTGAGAGGTATCCATTACATCACCTGGCAGCAGAAGGATAAAGTGTTCCCTCAGGATGAGGTACTAGAAGGGTGGATGGGATGGATGGAAAGGACTTTATTTCCTTGGATCTTAATTGTTTTTGTATTACCCTTCTCAGTTCTTCTACATGAAATATGATTCTGCTCTACAGCTCAAATTAAATTCTCTGCTCTGATTAAGGAGTCATTTTATATTAATAGCTGGGGGAGGAAGAATAATGAAATTAATTGGCCATTAGTTTAGGCTGTCAATAGTGTTGCTGTGAGGGGTTTCTAACTGATACGGTAGTTTTGGAGAGGATCAATAAATCAGCTATTATGAATTATAATAATTACTCAATGTGCTAGTTTTACCTCAGTGCTTCCTTAAAATAATTTTAACTCCTGTTCCTTCAGGGGCATCACCCGACATTAGGAAAACATCCAAAATTTACAAATTACGCCTTCGATGTGGAAGAATTTGTCCGTCTGGTTCTGTTGGCAGCTGATCATGTGTCACAACACTCCAAATGGCCATTTAGGAGAAAACATGATGAATTCTAGGTCAAATAATTGGCCTCGTTTGCAGAAGAATTCAGAATGTCGGCTCTTTTGAAGTAGAATCATGAATTATGAACTTGTTTGAAGAGGGAGAAGGGAAAAAGGTTAAACGGGCAGGAGTCATATATAATGTCTCCCTCCAAGCATGTTGTTTCTGTATTATTACTTTCTTACTGACAATCCCTGTCCTAATTTACTTGAGGAATTTGCATTATGCATGATCTATTTATTAAGGTGACCATGTTTGCACTATAATCTTCCTATTTATTTTAGGATTGTCAGCCTCTTTGCTCCAGAGCAGTGGAGTGAAAGATAAGCACACTGGACCTTTTTTCTCCCGCTTCTTTTTGTGACCTGTACCAAGACCTTTGCAGCCTTGTATTTCCCTGCCTCCCTCCCTTCCTCAGCACTAACAGTGATCTGGAAATGAACGTCCAGCTGAGCTGCATCTAGTCAGTATTTTTTTGTGTAATGGAAAAGCTAAGAAATCAGGTTGATAATGCAACTTATGTGTGACATGCTTAAATGTTACACTTTTTTTAAAGTAGCAAATCATAGCTGAGAGAAGGATTTTGGCATGAAATTCACAGAGGGCCTCAGTCCTAATCAGCAGTGTAATCCAGATCTGGCACTCTGACTTCATTTTTAATTAAAAGAGAAGTAGCTCTCTGAAGAATGCTTATCCATATTTTTGTTTCTATTGCTGTATGCATTTTACATTTAGAACTGTCATTATATAGGTAATCCTCGGTTGATGACCATTTATTCATCAACCATTCAAAGTTAATGCAGTGCTGGATGAGGAGACTTGTGCCTGATTCTTAGAGTTATAGCCATCGTAGCATCCCCATGGTCATGTGATCATGATTCAGGCACTTGGAAACTGGCTCACAATTACAGTGGTTGCAACAACCTGTGGTCACATGATCACTATTTGCGACTTCCACTGCTAGCTTCCCACAAGCAAAGGCAATGGGGAAGCCACCAGGAGGTCGTAAATGGCGATCGCATGACATAATGCAGGGTTCGTCTAATGGCAACTAGAGCTGCTGGAACTGTTGTCATAAATCAGTGCAGTCATTGTCACTTTTCCCAAAGATGCTTTTTCACGAGACAACTGGACTTTCTTGTTCTTCTTTGAAAACATTTCGCTTCTCATCCAAGAAGTCTCTTCAGCTCTTGCTGGATGGTGGAGAATGAATTATATTCCTTTCCAACAGCTGTTCATTTGCATTCTTTTAGCGAGTTGTTAAAGTTACCTGGAGGCTTATCTGTGTCTTCAGGGACACTTGAGTAGTGCAAATGGGTGTGGAGCCTTCTTGGAACTGTTGAAAGGACTGTGTTGTAGACTGGAGATAGATGATGTCGTATCCCTTCCCCTCTGTTGAGAGAGGGCTGTTCAATTTTAACCTAGATGGCCTCTTTGACCCCTCTTTCAAACTAGTCAGAGCTGAAGAAGCTTATTGGATGAGAAGCAAAACGACTTCAAAGAAAAACAAGAAAGTCCAGTTGCCTTGTGAAAAAGCATCTTTGGGATAACTATGACCTGGATGACTGAGAATCTCCATAGTCATTGTCATTTAGTGACAAAGTTATTGGTCCCACTTGCCATGGTTAACTGAGGACTACCTGCACATTTAGTTTTACACATTAATCATTCCTCTGCTTGCTTCCTTGTGGGTGTGCATGTTTCATTACACATGGGATGGCAGGTATATAGATGAAATATTTTAATTTGTTACTGTAGCAGTTTTCTCCATGGGATCTTACTGTATTTATCTTAGCAATTTACTCCTGTCTTAAGTATCACTATGTTTATTTTTCTTACTTGGACAATGTTTTCACTCTTTTTAATCTCCTTGATTTATCTTGCTAACTTCGCTACAATCATTCTAGCTTTGTCTAACCCTCAACATTGTATACATACTATTTTGAGTTCTGTTACCATTGTTTTAAACAACTGACCAAGTGGTTCAATGATGGGTTTTTTTTTGGGGGGGGGGAGAATGTTTACAATTGAATAATATTTCCTAAATATTTTTCCATGAATGTACATCATTGGCAATTTTTTATTTAATTGTAATGCACATTCCGATAGTCCAGATAGGACTAGGATAGGTTCCTGTCACTTAATTTCTTGTTGTTTCTTATGGAAATAACTATAATACTAACGTTGATTAGAATTAATTTTATCTGCATCCCTTGCCATTGAGAGTATTAAAAAAAACGTAAGAATGATGCTGATTCTAATATGCACTGTTTGAATGTTTGTACGGTAGCTGGAATGCTTGCAACTTTGATTCAGGGCAGGGGTGTCAAACTGCCGGTCCGCGGGCCGGACGCATCACGTGGAAACCGCGCCCACCCCATTGCCGGTAATGGCAAAACTGTCCCAATACGTTGCGCAATGTCACGTGACATCGTGAGTTTGACATGCCTGATTTAGGGTGTTCCGCCCTTGACAAAAACAAGTCATCCTTATTTGTATGCAAAAGTAGACAAGTATAAATACATGGATGATACATAATGATTGATATTATTGACCCTTTTTTAAATAATCAAAAGCAATTGTTCAGAGAGCGGCCCTATTGGCTATTGTGTTTATAGGAGATTTTTTAAAAAGCAGCCTCTTGACTCTTTTAACATGACTCACTGCAAAAGGGCCCCAGAGATTTTTGAAATGGGCTGGGTTATGAAGATTTGCCTTTCCTTCTTAGACTGAGGGAATTGGTTGAGAAAACTCTCGTCACTTGAAAATTATACTCTTCACAAAACCCTCCCAACTTCTTAAAAAGATCATTAAGAAAGCAAAAAAAACCAAAACCCCAGTATCGGTGTTTTTCTTTAAAAAAAAATAATAATAAAAGGGAAATTTACTTTGTAAAATATAGGCATTTGTTTGTGACTGGACATTTATATATCATGTCGGATCACTGTAAATATTTATTATCAGATGTGCCAGGGTTTAAAAATGTATGTTCTACAACCATTTTTCCTCCGGAGCAAACATTTAATCCTTAATTATTGGAAAAACATTAGGATCCTTAATGCATTCTCATCAATCATCAGATTAAAGCTTTGGAGTTTGTCTTGGAAAGATACATTGACTTTGAATGGTCATCATAATAACTAAGTGGACAGCACACAGTCTAGAGCTCTGTATGCTGTCTAGCACTGAAAGTTAATTATCTGCTAAGAAAGACAATCAAAGAAAGCAAAGTGAGCTGGAACCTATTACTGTCCCAAAATATTAAAGAGAAATGGAAGACTGTGCTGACGATTTAGGAGATTAGTTAATTGTTCCTACTGTGAGGAAAGGCTAGGCAAAAACTAATATTCACATTATAGTAATTTTAAATGTTGTACCAAAATATGGAGAGAGGAAAGGCCAGAAATTTGCTTCTTTAATGAACACCAAGTGGGAATTTAATCTTTTGTCCATGTGTAGTTTCAAGAGATACATCAAAATTTAGACGTAGCATTTGGTGATATATATGGATATGAATGAATGAAACCTGTACTAAAATGGGAACTGGATAAGCACTGGAAGAATAAATTAGATACTTGGGCAAGCTGAAGGATTTCTCCATCCACTCTTTGTTTAGTGACTGAGTTCCATTTTAACAACCAGAATGTTAAGTGAAATGATTGCGTGAGTGAATACCTGACAGAAAAAGAGACACACTGTGAAGATCACAGTAAGATAAAGTTCTCTCTTACAGCTACACCAGTGTTACTCATTCCAGTGTGCAATATTGTCAGCTGCACAAAAATGGTCGTAAATATGGTCTTTGATTGGATAATGAATTATCATCATCCTATTTACAAATTATCAGTTGCTAAACAAGGAGTGAGTCTAGTGACATGGCTACATAATGCAAGGCTTAAGACTGGTGTTAGATTCATAGGAAATACTGCTCCCCACAAAAGCTCATAGAGGTGTTTCACAAATTGTCTAATAATTGAATAGCCCTCTATTTGTTATATTTCCAAAACTACTCTTCTACTGGAAGTAACAGGAAGCGATGAATGCAGGCTGACAATAATGGGATGCACAGTGTAAAGTGCTGCCTGAAAATATTTTGGGAGGATATACAGGTAGTCATCAACTTACAACAGTTCACTTAGTGACTGTTCAAAGTTATAATGGCACTGCAAAACTGACTTACGACCATTTTTCACACTTACGACCTTTGTAGCTGCCCCATGATCGTGTGATCAAAAGTCAGATGCTTGGCAATTGGTTCATGCTTATGACCGTTGCTGTGTCCTAGGGTCATGTGATCATATTTTGTGTCCTTCTAACAAGCAAAGTCAATGGGGAAGCCAGATTCTTAACAAATGTGTTACTAACTTATCTACTGCAGTGATTCACTTAACAACTGTAACAAGAAAGGTCATAAAATGGAGCAAAATTTACTTAAATGTCTCACTTAACAACCAAAATGTTGGGCTCAATTGTGGTCGTAAGTTGAGGATTACCTGTAAATATATAAAGAACAGTAATCTACACACAGTAGGATCTTTTTATATTATCATTCTATTATGAAATGTTGCTCCATGCACTCCAATTACTTATGTGCAGGTATTTCAAAATGTATGAAGCCATTCACGTGAAAAGAACAAGGATTTTGAGGACAATTCATTTTACTTTTGAATACAGATTTAGAAGAACTGTGTTAATTTTGAAAGCGAGTAAAACTATTTCTTATTCATTTGAAAAGCCTTGCTCTGTGCCACCAGTTTCTGGATTGTTTTTTTGTTTTATTCCTAAACCACTTTTGCTATTGGATTTTTTAAATAAAACACTAGCTTTTGTTCTTTGAGCATTTTGTATTTTTTGATAAAGCTATTTCTTTGAAAATAAAACCAGTAAGGTTACAGTGTGAGATTTCTCTTTCTCTACATGCCCATCCATCCATTAGGGAGAGCTGCTTTAAAGAGGTGTAATATTTGCATCCCCATGTGTTTCATGCAATAGAATGGATGCATTGCGCAGTTATTTTATATATATTTTAGAGTGTGTAATCTATTTTCAGGCTCCTTTACCATTTTTCAGTATTTAATATGCCACTAGATGGTGCCAAAATACTGTCAAATTAAGTGATAATTCAGATGTGCTGGAGAATGAAATTTAGGATCTAAAACCATAGATTAGAAACTCTAATACTCACCTATAATTAGATGTGAACACACTAACAGAGTCATTTAATTATTATGGGTTGGGTCTAGGCTTAATTATATCTAGGTTAAATTCAATGAAATCAACAGAGCTTAAGTTAACCATCACTAATTGATTTCCATTTATTTCAATGGCTCTTTTTGAAAGCATAGATCCAGTGTGCAAAAGTGTATAATCCCCTCTTTTTATCACCTAGGTCCTCAAGGTGGCGTACAAACATAATTCTACAGCACTATAAAAATGTCAACAATAAAATGTATAAACAAGCTAACAAAAACAGTTTAATGTATTTAGCTGCAGATTAAAATGTTTATTTTAATTGGAACCGTCCCTGTGAGCAGATGTTCGATGATGATAGTTTGTTACATTTAACCTCTGCACATCTTGATGCAGATAGCAGGCTTTTCCCAAACAATACATTATTTGCCTTCTGGGCAAATGTTAACCTTGACTAAAGAGACTCAGCATTTCAGATGTGTCTTTTCTGTGATAAGTGCATCTGGATCTTCATAAACTATAGAAAATGGTGGGTTTTGCTTTTCCACATATAGATTTAGCTGTCAGATTAAAGATTTTTCTAAGTCTTGAGGAAAGCTGACTTCTGAGGCAATCCGACAGGTAAAAGTCGAGTCTTCCATGACATATCAGTGACAACTATATTTGACTTTAGTGATGTCAACCTAAATCATACTGTTATGCTATAACTGTCATTAATGCTTCCTTTATGAGGTATCCTTTCCCATATTTGTGATAGCCACATGACATTAAAGCAGTGATTGTGAAGCTCTTCAATTCTGCCACATAGAATTCTCCATTATTTAAAAGCAGGAGAGGATATAGAAAAGAAATTTAGGCTAAAAAAAAGTCTAATTTCATCTGATCAAGACATCCCACAATAGTATATGGCTATTAGATATAAATAGAATTTGAGATAATGTGATGTACCTCATCTTTGTATGAAATGACTGAGGCACAATTAAAACATTAATGAGAATCCTCCTAATTAAATAAATTAGGCTCAGTTTTTCAAATTAAGCCTGATGATAACAAAGAGTCTGGTTCCTTAGAAACACCAATACCCAAAATTTTCCCAACCCCCTCATGTCTGCAGATTCCTCAAATTAAATCTACTCAATTAGTATACATCATTATGGATATTTTGTATGCTGCTGTTCAAATGCCAACTTGCTAGTTGTTTGTTACAGCATTTTTAATCTGGTTACCAAATTAATAGATTTTCTGTTTATATAATATGCAAAGCAAGTAATTAACCAGATTATGCTGGTTTATATAACTAATCCACAAGAAACCCCCACCTCCACCTTTCAAATTTAGCATATTATTGCTGCTGCTAGTTTGGTACTTGACATGGTTAAATATGTCATACAAGTCAGCAATTATGTATGTTGCTGATATTATTCTATGTCCAAGGTAAGTATAGGAAAAAAAGAGACCCACTTTGGTCTAGTGATTAAGGCCTCAGGCTAGAAAGTAGGAGTCCAAAAGCTCTAATCCTGTCACTCTCTCTCAGCCCAACCTACCTCACAGGGTTACTGTGGTGGGGAAAATAGAGGCAGTGTGTAGAATGTGTTCGCCACCTTGAGTTATGCAAAAATAATAAAGGTGGGATATAAACAAACAGACCAATCCCCATAAAAGCTGACAAGGCAAGCTACTGCATACAGGCAACAAACACATACTATTCACAGTGATGATATTTCCTAGTTGGATACTGAAATGCCTGCAAGTAAGCAGTCAACCTCAGAACAAAATTTCTTTTCCACAGATACAAAAATATTTAAGAATCTATATTGTTGATTGACTTTGCTGTTTACTTTTGCAAACTTAACATGGCTTAGCATGCCAGCCAAAGCATATTCATAGTGTGAATATCAGGTCCCTATACTTGTCTATGCTTTGGATCCATCCGTAAGATAACTTAGTTATGATTTTAACACCTACATTACTGAGTTTCTTATATATCCCAGTGCACTAGGATAAAAATGCCAATTCATATCTCTTGTGGACAGAAAGATATTTATACGTTATGCACATACAATGCAAATTCTAGTGTATTGGTAAACAGTGCATGTAACTGTATTAAATACTTTAACCTTCGGTATCCTAAGCTAGTTAGTAACCCCAAGACCTAAAGGATCAGAATTTGCAATGCTAATGGAATCCATTTACAAAGCAGAATGTTTTGAAGAGGGCAGTTTGAATAAATTTGCCTTCTATTTTACTAATGGGAGAATAGGAAAGTGGCAAATCATTAGCAATGAAATTGTTTTGAATAGATACCCACTCCTCATTCACAGTTCATTTATAATGCAGTTTCTGTGCAGGATGAAACCCTCCGAGCACAAAGGGAATATTTCCACTGAAAAAGTCAAGTGAAAGTCAACAAATGATAAGAAGAAATATAGCCTGTAAGCAATGAAACAAAATGCCACTAATTTCCAGAACTTAGTGTAACTTGGAATTAAAGCAAATGCAATATAAAAGGACTTTCAAAGAATTCTTTAGCTGTAGCCCAATACAAGTTAACCTCTAAAATGTTTTGAAAGGCAAAGGAATTTAGATTTGCCTCCTTACCATTCCTTCTTAATGCTTGCTTTCCAAAGTCCATATGCTGCACTGTCCCCATTAAAAAAAAAAAAGGTTTTCTCCAGATTGTGTTGTGAACAGGAATGTTCTAGGTGATTTCTTCATAGATGCTGCCCAACTATCCCCATGCATAACTACCTCAGTATCACAGCTAGTGGTGGAGGAGACTAGATACCATAATACTGGACAAAGAAGGCATAATTAGATTAATGGGCATTAATGGGAAGTTTTATAAATAAAAGCAGTGCCCTCCCCCTAAAGACAAAGCATGGGCTAATCTTATTACAGTGCTGAGGCATGCTGAAAATATGTTCAGCAATGTTCCAATATTTGACAGGCTGCCACAAAGAAGAGGCAGTCAACCTATTTTCCAAAGCACCAGAGGGCAGGACAAGAAACAATGGATGGAAACTAATCAAGGAGAGAAGCAACCTAGAACTAAGGAGAAACTTCCTAACAGTGAGAACAATTAACCAGTGGAATGGCTTGCCTTCAGCAGTTGTGGGTGCTCCATCATTGGAAGTTTTTAAGAAGAGACTGGACAGCCACATGTCTGAAATGGTATCTCCTGCTTGTGCAGGGGGCTGGACTAGAAGATCCCCAAGGTCCCTTCCAACTCTTGTTATTCTGATTTTACATTGTACTGTTAAAATTGGTGTAACCATTGGAGACACTTTTCCCAGTGGCTCATGTAAGTCTGGCATCTCAGCTTGTACACCCAGTGTACAGTAGGACAGAGTTGATAATTTCATAGAGAAAAATGGATGGGGACAAATCCACATATTTTGAGCCAGTCATTAGTTTTATGCGTTATAATAATTCTCAATTTTTTAAATCCCTGTCCCAAAAGAAACTTTTTATCTATGTGTGGTGTTTAGAGGAGGGAGCTTGTTCCCAGGCAGTTATGAATAGTCTGGTAAAAACCTATACAATGGATAGGTGGCCTTTTAAAAACTAACCGTACCTTTGGGGCTTTAAATGTCTCTAGTAATCTCTGTCATGAAATACTGCCCAAATGATGGCAGAAGAAGATATGGCCAACTGAAAACATTAGGTGAAGTCTCTGTGTTGGGTGTCCTGTGTTGGGAGACATTTGTGAGGCACCTCCAAAGCAGAGGTGCATATAAAGATAATATATTATCTCTTGGTGCTTTAAAAAGAGCAATTGGTTGTGCAGGACACTTCAAAAAGATGCTTTTACCTGGCTCAACCCCCCCCCCCCACCTCTGGCTGAACCCCATGTAGCATGTGATTAAATCTTCACATGACAACTCAACCTTTCATACAAGTCTAGTATTGCAGAAATGACTCTGGGCTTCAAACCAGTACTAAGACTGGCATGGAAGTAGCTTTAATACAATTACTTGAGTCCTTCCCAGCTGCAGAGCTGATCCATAGTCAGTTAGCATCAATCTTACAATACTCCTATAGCAGATGGGCTCACTATGGAATTTCCCTGTTTCCATGCCTCTAAGTTCTACAAATCGTAACAGAATAACAGTTGGAAAGGAGTTTGGAGATCTTGTAGTCCAACCTTCTGCTCAAAGCAACAGACCCGATGCCATTGGTTACCCAATCTCTTCTTAAAAACCTCCAGTGATGCAGCATCCACAAATTCTGGGGGCAAGCCGTTCAATTGATTAATTGCTCTAAATATCAGGAAATTTCTCCTTAGTTCTGGGTTGGTTCTCTCCTTGGTTAGTTTTCATCCATTGCTTCTTGTCCTGCCTTCAGATGCTTTGGAGAATAGGTTGACCTTCCCCTATTCTTTGTGACAACCTCTTAGATATTGGAAGACTGCTATCATGTCACCCTTAGTCCCTCTTTTTATACCCATACTAGATATATCCAATTCCTGCAACCATTCTTCATATGTTTTAGTCTCCAGTCATATGGTTTTCCACAAAACTATTTTGCACAATGTGTGGCCCTTTCTCATTACTTGTCATTATTCTGTTGTTCTGCATATACATTGAGAGCTTCTGCAATGGAGACAAATTTCTTGTGTGTCTAATCACACTTGGATAAATAAAGTATGATTCAATTGTCTTGAGGAATGAAGAATTATACTTGAATAATTGTCATAGGAAATATATCTTAAACCAGGATGGTGTGTGTGTGTGTGTGTTACATCCCTCATTACTCATACCTAGGTGTTCAGGATAAGTCCACTGGCTGTTCAGCCTAACTTGAGATTCCATCCACTTTAATCACAAACATTTCTTCTTTAAAAACAAATTAAAACTCCAAATGCTGCAGGTTACAAAGCAGAAAGGGTCACTTACTAGCAAAAAGGCAGTTGCGTCATCCTTGGATGGCCACGGCTTAAATTGTTTGTCTTTCCATGGAATAGGTTAAATAGATTAGCTGACAACCAGATCAAGTGCTAACCTTTTCCGTTCTTCCTCAGATGAGTTTATCGTGATAGGGATAAGAATGGATGCACATGTGGGTTGTTCTTGTTATGGAAATGTTCTACTTTACAAAGTAATATGATGCCTGGCAATGTAATAATTCTGTCAATTATTATATTCCTTCTGACTGTTCTCTGGCACAAAGCACTCCATTGCTGAAGGGTGCCAGCACTTTGACAGAGGAAATAAGGGGCATCTTATAGCTTTATTTTGTAAAATGATCTACTGCTTTGTTTGTCCACACTAAACCAGTTCTCAGTGAATCAAAATTACAACAAGAAAATGTACTATAAAGAGTTCTCACTTAATGACCACCATTGGGACTGGCAACTCTGCTGTTAAGCAAAACACCACATGACCACGCCAGACCTACAACTTTGCTTTCACCAGAGTCATTAAGCGAATCAACCTGTGGCTGTTACGCAAGATGTCACATGATCACGACTCACAATTTGACTGCAAGCCATTGACTTTGCTTGCTGGAAGCCAGTTGTGAAGTGTGTAACAATTGATCACGACTATGGGATGCTTCAATATTCGCAAGTCTGAGGACCAGTCGTAAAATTACTTTTTCAGAAGCATAACTTTGAACAGTCTCTAAACAGGGCAGTCATTAAGCAAAAATGGGGGAGTCCAAAAACTCTAATCCTGTCACTCTCTCTCAGCCCAACCTAAAAAGCTTTTTTTTAAAAAAAATCCTTTCTATTAAGAATGTTACCCCCATTTCTAATGCACAAAGAAAAAAAAATTCTAAACCAATTATTTCCATTTGAGATCAATTTTAGTATGGAAAAGGCCACAGCTAACAGGCCATGCTTCCTTCCAAGACAGCCAAAAACAACTTACATTTCATTCAGACAAGACCCAGACACAGGATCCACCATCTCTGAGAACTGTAAAATCACCATGAAATATACAATTGGTAGAGATGTGGAGCATACTTGACTATTTAAATTGGGAGGGGGTAACAAATAAGCCTAGGGTTTAGGACAGTGGTGGCAAACCTATGCCAGAGGCGGCACTCAGAGCCCTCTCTGTGGGCAAGCGCGCCATCGCCCCAGTCCTAGGCCTTCAGCTGGGTTTTATAAAACCTTTTCACTTTAAGTCTCCGCCGCCGTGTGCAAAAACAAAAAGGTTCAGTCGATCAATCAAGTTCAACTTCTCGCGGGAAAAAAAAGATCTCACAAAGTTGGAATTTATTGATTAAACTTTTTAGTCCCACCCAGTCTGCTGTTACCACTGCAGCCACGTCCACCCAATGGGCCACACCCATCCAATGGGCCACACCCACCCGGCACCCAACGATGCATAAGTGGTTTTTGGGTTGCAGTTTGGGCACTCGGTCTCTAAAAGGTTCGCCATCACTGGTTTAGGACAAAGAATTGATGGTATATATATTTGTCAGAAGAATGAAAATGAAATGAAATTCATTAAAATTTAATCTATTTAATGTTCCCTTTATTTCTTCTGCTATATTAAAAGTTACAATTTGGCTGCCATTTCTTGATAGTGTACCATATATCCAAACTTTGGAGGGAACTCATATTGTCCTAGAATGGCTGGACCTGTAGAGACAAGTGCCCCAAAACTGGGCCCACCCCCGCCCCACCCCCTACCCCGCCCTCACCCCGCCTGCCCACAGGGCCACTCACTGCCTCCAGGCCCCACTGCAGATCACCCAGCCCTCTGCCTGCACCCCGCAGCATCAACTGTGCATGATGGGGCATGAGGGCAGAGTCTTGTCTATTCTGTCTGGCTGCCATGTCCTTGGCTGCACTGCTTCGCGTGGGCCATGCTTGGGGACAACTCTCCTCCAAGGGGGCTGCTGGTGAGGAAGGGGTCACGGGGGAGGCAAGGCTGGGGCAACGGCATGTGTGCCCACAGAGAGGGCTCCGAGTGCCGCCTCTGACACCTGTGCCATAGGTTCGCCACCACTGTACTAGATGGTTACATGATGGCTTATTAATGCACTTTCTGTGTTTCTTTTTCTTGCCATTAAAAAAAAGTTTTAATTTATTTTGCTTGCATTTTCAACTGGTATTTATCTATTTGGATTGTTTTACTCTATATGCTCCCCAGAGTCAATACAGAAATTGGGATCTATATATATATGATAAATTAGTAGGCTTCATATAGATACTTAAACAAAATGGAAAGGCCAAAAAACGGATAACTTTTTATAAACAAATCAAAAGCCCTTTTTAACAATACTGTTAATTATTTGGGTATTACGTTTGTGACAATTAATAATGTCAGAACTTTGACATATATTATTTACATATTGAAGAAAAGGACTTGGGTGACAAGAGAGCAGTTTTCCAATATTTGAGACGCTATCAAAGAGAAGGGAGGGGGTCAATCTGTTTACCAAAGCATCTGAAGGCAGGACCAAAAGTAACAGATGGAGAGAAATCCAACCTAGAATTACGGAGAAACTTCCTTTCAGTGGGAACAATTAATAAGTGGAATAGCTTGCCTTCAGAAGTTGTAGGTGCTCCATCACTGGAGGTTTTTAAGAAGAGCTTGGACAGTCAGTCTGGAATGGTATAGATAGAGTCTCCTGCCTGGACTAGAAGACCTCTAAGGTCCCTTCCAATTCTGTTATTCTGTATAAACAAAGGAAAATATTTGTAGCTCAGGGTTGAAATGAGTTACCTAGCACTGATGATGTTATCTAGTTTGGATAATGAAATGTCTGCAAGAAAGCAACCAAACTCAGAGAGCACCAAAGACTGTTATTCTGTATTCTATTCTGAATATATAATATCCTAACCTATCAGACCTAATACTTTGGTCAGCCAAATCTAAGTTACTAAACCTTTACTTGCTCAATCAGCAGATTCCATCTCTTATTATTGCACCCATAAAGCAAACAAACAGGTATGGCTGCTGACTTTTCAGCTATTTATGTAGGCATCTATATATTGGATGATGCTCAGGATTGAAGGCTTGTGCCCAGAGCTGATATTCCACTAGGGATGTTTGTCAGAGTTCATTATCATAAATCCAATCCAATGATTCTGGACCTGATTAACAGGCACATTTTAGATTACAGAGGAGAAGAAAAAGAAACATGCTGGCTCTGAGAATCATAATTAAAGGCCATTCTGATTATAACTGCAATGGGGATTTGCACACTAATGTAGGCAGCTGGAGGCAAGAGAAAGAATGATTACTGATTCAAGCAAGGCTACTATGGTTTCCTATTCAAACTGTAGGTTCAAGTGAAAGGTTCAGAAGGGTATTGCAAAAGGAAAAAAAGAAGCATATAGAACTGCAATCAAATAGATTATTGGGCATCTGTATCAGCTGACTTGGCCACCATATGCAAGTATGAAACTTTCCAAGTTATGTTTTCACATTATTCCTTGAGTAGAAGGTAGGGCAAGTTGTTCTAATCAGAGGAAATGAGTGAAATTCCAATCTGATCTAGTATAGTGATAGTGGTTTTTCCAGAGGATTGGCAAGAAAGAATTGGATAGTGGTATGTGCCTCTTTCCCTAAACTGTAGAATACACAACTTTATAATCCCATATAACTTTAGGAGGGGTTGGCCTTCAAATCAGTCTTGACTCCTGGTGATTGTCTGGACACATTTCTGCATTATCTTGGCAACATTTTAGGCAGGGGTTTGCCATTGCCTCCTTCCTAAGCCTGAGAGAAGACAACTGGCCATGGATCACCCAACTGGCTTCATGGAACTAGAACTCCCAGTCTCCCAATTTATAGGCTCGTGCCTTAACCAATATAAAATTGACTCATAAAATGGTTAAGTAGAATTAAAAAAACATTTATTTGTAGTCAGTAAATGACTATATTCTGTTTTGTCCAGTCTTTGATATGGGATACCTGTGTAGAGTAGGATTTTTTTGTCATCTTGACAGCAAAATCTTGAGATGATTTGCTGGTTGTTGTAAACAGTCTTTAATCCTCATGGTTTCACCCTTGGCAGGAATAGGTAAAGCATTCCCAGAATAAGATAACCTAGATTTACCCTTTCTGTCCTTGTCAAAATCAAATGAAATGGGTCCATTGAAAACAGGTGTGATTTATTATGTTTTAAGAGCCTATGTGAGCTAGTTGGAACAACTCCATGCAAGAGAATTTCAACGCATATAATACATGCGTTGATAATACAGACATAATTGGGAGGGTTTGCCTTGTAGCTGTCTATGAAGGCCTCTGCTTAGCTTCCTATCTGGAGTTTCTGAACTGGCAGGATGAGTGCAAGCAATTTCTTTTTCTAATTGTATTCTTGAATATTCTTTAACTGGTGTTTAATCATATTGCCTTGGAATAAAGCCTTAGATGTTCCTATTGTGTGATCATTGTTTCTGAACTCCAAAGTACTTGTAATTTGGCTGGGCTGGGGACAGAGCAATACACCTAATTACCACTATCTATGTGGTCTTCAGTCCCAAGAATTCCCAGCATTGTCTCTGCTGGGTTGGAGACTTTTTGGAGCTCAAGTCTTCATACCACGGTGAGTAAACTAGGGAATATCAATGGGAAATGTGAATAGGCTAAATGTGGCATGCAAAATCCATTCCCCTTTTTTCACATTTCAAAGTCCAGATGGAAGAATTCCATTAGATTTTTCTTGAAGTGACTTTTTTAAAGACCTTTACATTTGCCCACTGATTCGAGTGCATAGAATTTGTCCAGGTATACTGTTAATGTGTTTGTTTCCCCATTTAATATATTTAAGTTTACAAGTTGGGCATGATCATTATCCACAAGAAAAAGAAAAAACAAGCACAAGTGCAAAATAATATTTTAACAATTGTTGGTATCTTTCCTTTAAGTGATAAAATAGGACCTGACGGTCAACAAATATCAGATAATGAAAAAAACTTGTATGTCTAATAAAAACTATGGATAGTGATCAATACATGAAGAGAATACTGAAAAGATTATATGTTATGTTAAAACATAAACCGCATTTTGGATGTGGCACCATTTCATGTGTAGAGTGGTTGTCTTAAATGGTTTCCAAATAAGATTGAACTGCATATCAAATTTACTTTTTTATTTTAGGTCTTTGAAACCTATTCCCACAGTTTAGCTAACCACTCTCCTATAGAGGGAATCAAAAATCAGATTAAAAAAATATATAGAATCCTTGCAACTGTTACAAATGCACAATGCCAGTTTGGTATACTTTAAAGAAATATATGGGTTGGTGAAGTTTAATAAACATATCTCAGGATGAAATGGAATTATGGCTTTCAACATTTGTTCCATTCTACGATGAATCATTTTCTAATACTGTTGCATTTTGCAACAGTGCCACTGCATATGGAAGAAGGATCCAATCTATTCATTGGATTTCTGGCTTTTTGCAGAAAAGGAGATATATTTCCATAATCCTTTTGCGGCTGTGAAAATATTGAAACTCTTTTAAGTGTGGAAGTGCACAGGTTAAGACATGAAAGATCTTAATTTCATCCAATTAATAAAATCTTGTAATCTGAGCAAATTGTTGCCTCTTATCAAAGCAAATTTAATTCCTTCCTCATAGGGTTTCTAGATATCTGAACAGGCAAAGGATAGCATGGATAATTGGAAAAGGAGGATACACTTTTTAACTTTTGACATCCATAACAAAAGTTACAGCAAAAATAGCAAAAAAAATGTACTTATGGCTACAAATTATATACACAGCATCAGAAAGACTGTTTTTCAAATTGCAGCATTTAATATGATGATGATGATGATGATGATGATGATGATGATGATGATGATGATGATGATGATGATGTTGGAAGGGTCCAACCCCCTGCTCAGGCAGGAAACCCTATACCATTTCAGACTTTTTCCACCAAATCTTTATTTTCACAAATATGTGGTAATGATAATATATAATTAATGACAACACATTTTTCAAACTTGATAGAAACAGGTGACAAGTCATATGATCTACAGACTACAGTGGTCATAGATTTGAAGGGCTGGATTGAAGCCAGTTGCTAGGAATCGGGAAATGAATAATGCAAATCTAGTCTGGAAAGTCTGTCAACAGACAAGAGAAGAAAGAACCAGATAATTTTCAAGGTCACACAATACATGAAAGTTTGAATGACTGCTGTTGTGAAAACCAAACCCAAACCCTCACTCCCCCCTCTCCAACAAGACGTTCAAAAAAGCAATATTTGATTTTAAGGCAACGCCTGCTGGACAGAGGTCATGAAGACATAGAACATAGCATAACAGAGTTGGAAGGGACCTTGGAGGTCTTCTAGTCCAACCTCCTGCCCATAGCAGGAGATCCTACACCATTACACACAAATGGTTGTCCAGTCCCCTCTTAAAAACTTCCAGTGATGGAGCACACCCACAACTTCTGGAGGTAAGCTGTTTACTGATTAATTGTTTGCACTGTCAGGAAATTTCTCCTTATTTCTGGGTTAGATCCCTCTTTAACAAGCTTCCTTCCACCCATTACTTCTTGTCTTGCTCTCAGGTGCTTTGGAGAATAGGGCAACCCATTCTTCTGTGTGATAGCCTCTCAAATACTAGAAGACTGCTATCATATCACTCCTAATCCTTCTCTTCATAAGACTAGACATTCCCACTCCCTCAATTGTTCCTCATATGGTTTAGCCTCCAGACCCTTTATCATAGACATGTACCCCTTTTATTGGACATCTGGTAACCCTACTGCCTCATCATAAATTAAATAATGAAGGAAGAGGGGACAATTTGGACTGCTCTCTTCCTCTTTTCACTCAAACATTTCATAAATGACTTAATGTTATGAAGTCCCTTTAAAATTGTTGCAGCCCTCTGAAATTTCTGCCTCTTACACTGAGGTGATGGAAGCGTAGGAAATATAATTTTGGAAATTGAGATGAGTGGCGCATACATTTAATTAATAGATAAAATAATAAATATTCCATTATGATATTCCTGTCAGAGTTGTATGATAGTACAATCTGCCAGACCATCTCATTCTATGGAATTCTATGAGCTCTTGAATTTAATGCTTGGCTTCTGTTAGTCCATATATAACCCTTTTTTGGTCAATGCCAGTTATTTAATGCGTTTTTACTCAATAGAGATTGAAGTAATTCGAAATGAAAAATGTAGTCTTGGTAATATATTCATTTTTATCTCTGTAATTCCTCCTAATCAAGAGAGCTTTAATATGTTTTTGCTTGGCAGTTTTGTTTATTTGTTGCTGTTGTTTTATTGTGTTTTAAATGTTATCCACTCTGAAACCTTTGGGCTGAAGAAGAGATGATAAATTGTTTGAATAAATAATTAGGGAGTGGAAATAGCAGTATTAATTATTAAGTGTCCATTTGGAGTGGCAACCACTTATGATTTTTAAAAATTAGTAGGAAAGCAGTTCGGAAGAATGTGGATAAGGGAAGCTGAAACTTTTTCTTAGTTGTGGGCTCTTAACATCTGATTTCTATGTCTTGTTAAACACCTGATGTTAGCACTAATCCAGATGGCACCAAAAAGATATTGAAACAGCAATAGCACTTAGACTTGTATACAGCTTCATAGTGCTTTATAGCCCTCTCTAAGTGGTTTACAGAGTCTGCATATTGCCCCCAACAATATGGGCTCTCATTTTACCAACCTCGGAAGGATGGAAGGCTGAGTCAATCTTGAGCTGGTTAGGATTGAACTCCAGGCTGTGGGCAGAGTTAGCCTGCATTCTAACCACTGCGTCACCAGGGCTCTTACATGAAAACATGTAACTCTTTGCAGTCATCTGTGCTAAGTCAGAATATTACAGCCAGATTTAGTAGGCCAACCCTGCAGTAGATGGAGCACTGGATAACACTATTATATCGAAGTTTACTTATAGAGTGCCTGGTGCGAACCCAATGCAGCCATTTCTGTTTCAACCTCGTTTCAATCTCATTTCCTGCAAAGTGGAAAAGCGGGTTAAAACGAGTCTCTGAATTTGGACAAAGGACCATATGCATTATGATGAGTGGGCAAATTTGGGGTGAATAGAGCCTCATTAACCTAGAATGTCTGGGGTACCATTACCTTGGGACAAAGTCTTACAGTGTCGTTCAATATAGCCTTGGTCTCTTAGGACATACAGTAAGTATGCACATACATTCTTATTTGGTGGGATGGTATCTTACATGCAATAAAACAAATATTTCAGTCAGGGTTTTCAAATATTAGGAGTGTAAAATTTTCTCTTTAAAGTCTTCTATCGAAACTAATACACTCTACAGGAGGAAAGATATGGAAATCTCCTGTTTTCCTAGCTGGTTTTTCCTAGCGTCTCATTGCAGATTCAGCTTTGGGAAAAAAAAGTATTCAACAAGCACAAATGTTATTTATAAAGTGTTTCTAACCCTGGCATAGTCTAACAACATTAAAAAATTAAAAACTGAACAATTAAAATTAGAGAAAAGCTAAAAATCAATATACAACATGATATATTTATGGCTCAATAAAAATAACATACAACCATAAAATCCTAAGCCTACTTTGTTAAAGTTGCTAATAAGATTTACAGCAAAATAGCCCTACTATTATTCTCGGCATCTGCTTACACGAATCAGTTTGCTTTAATAGACAAAACGTTTTCCACTCTTTCTTAAATGCATTCAACGATCTGGGCAGTCAGATTTGGCGGTAAGGATTCCTTAAGTGGGAATCTGGATCTTGAAATTCACATAACACAAAAAAACATGCAAAAAAGGGAATAGAAAGAAACTTTGTGTTATTGAATATATTATTATATACAGTAAAGAGGATCATATCTTGAAGGGAGCTGGGACAGAGAGAGAGAGGAAGCTAATTCCTGTTTACATGGGGTTCTGGTCTAAGGGGGAGCCAGCGTAAGTCTAGTAATGGGAGAAGCTTTCAGAAAACAAGGGAGGTCCCCAATACTGTGTACAGGTAGTCCTCAACTTACAACCATTCATTTAACGGCCGTCCAAAGTTACAATGGCACTGAAAAAAGTGACTTGTGACCAGTACTCAAATTTATAACCATTGCTGCATCTCCACAATCATGGGATTAAAATTTGGGAGCTTGGCCACCAGCATGTATTTATAACAGCTGCAGCATCTTCGGGTCATACAATCACCATTTGAGACCTTCCCAGTCCCATTTCTGACAAGCAAGATCAGTGGGGGAAGCCAGATTCGCTCGACAACCACATGATTCACTGAACAACTGAAGTGATTCACTTAACAACTGTGTCAAAAAAAACCTCATAAAATTGGGCACAAATCACTCGACAAATGTCTTGCTTAGCAATGGAAATTCTGGTTTCGTTTGGGGTCTGCAGTTGAGGAATACCTGTACTGCAAAGTTCTGGAGCAAGGGGTTTGTCAATACAGTACTGTTATTTATAACAGTTGCAGCATCCTGGGGTCATAGGATCACCACTTGAGACCTTTCCAGTCCCACATCTGACAACTGTAGTTGGAAGCATCATGAGACACAGGATTGTCCCAGGTGACTTTTGGGAGTCCTCCGAGTCATCTTGGCCCTGCCAGCTGCAATTCCTTGGTCAACAAGATCCTGCACACTTTCAAATAAGTAACGGGGCTTGTTTCCACAACGCCCCATATCCCTATTTATCCATTTGATTTCATCTGGAGGCAATTGTGCAGTATTCATTGATACTCAGCTCTTCCCCGACTTCACATTCAGTATTTAGCAAATGCTGTTTTCATACATTGCCTACTACTCTATAGATACAGTATATTACCAGATGTAGTTTGGTTATCAGGATAACAGGCTATCACAGCTGCAATACAACATTTATGGTACAGAGAACAGGCATTGCCTTGAAAGGATTTTTAACCAGCATACTAGAGTCTATTTGCTCTGCTTTATGGTCCTCTATTTCACTGGTCACTGAAAGCTTTTGGGAGCAACTACATAAAGCTGGGATTGGTAGCACTGTATTTGTAAGCATCATAAGATACAGAGCTATCTCAGATGACAGCAAGAACACTCCAAAATTGTATTTACGTGTGTCTTTGAAAATGAGATAGAGAAGGTGCTTTCTGATGCTTGTTCATATGGTGGGGTGCTACTGGACTCCAAGTAGTACAAAGAAGAAGAAAAAAGAAGAAGAAAACTAAATTTATCTATAGCAGAATAACAGAATAACAGCTGGAATGGATTTTGGATGTCTTCTAGTCCAAAGCCCTGCTCAAGCAGAAAACCCTATACTTATTATCTCTCTCTCTTTCTCATATATGTCTGTCTGTCTGTCTGTCTGTCTGTCTGTCTGTCTGTCTGTCTGTCTATCTATCTATCTATCAGCTATCTATCAGCTATCTATCATCTTCATCATCACCCATCCATTCATCCATCCACCCAATCGGCTCACTTTATCCATTTTGCCACTGCAAGAACAAATCAAATCTCATCTCATCTCATAAAGCACTGCCCCCCCCACTCCCCACAAAAAAACACACCTTCCTTTCCCACCAAGATTTAGCACCTGGGCATTTTAACAGTTTAGATAAAAATTAGAATTTTAAATTTATCAGTCCAAAGCGTTCTTTGTATCTGTTTGTGATGTATAACCATGCATTTGTGATCCATCCTTTGACTGGGTTTTAAATATTATTCCAGAAAAACAGCCCTGTGCAAAAGCCTTTGAAATCTCATTACAGTTTTGGAATCACTGTGTCTGTGCAAACTCAGTAAAAGCAGAATTATCCTCTTTGTAGTGGAGACCTGACTGCCAATACGATATTCAGTAATCCTTCAAGAATTCAGGTAGAAGAAATTGTTGTACCAGGAAATGCTTTTGTTGAACATAGAAATCTATACCTGGCATATAATGGGCATAATGGCTTGTAGAGTTTGTTCTGTAAAGGGATAAACAGATGATACTTTCTTCTGCTTAAAATAAAATGCAATCAGATTATTTAAAAATGCTGCATGATCTCCTTATTACAAAACTTTCTTGAATATCACGATAGATTATTATATTATGTCCGGGGCATAAATAAGCGGAATGGAAGGAATTTAGATGCAATGGGATAATGATGGATTTGGGAAAGATCAAGTTTCTAGAGCCCATGAAGAACGCTTTATTTCTTTCCATCATTTGGAATTGTAGCCATTACCCAAAGCTGTTTTCAAAACAGTCTGACCTAATCAATAAGAGTTTTACATCAAATGACTGCAACAATATTTTCCCCTTTTTTTCCCTTTTTGTTTCAAAACACTTATCTCTCTCCTGGATTCCCTGCTTCAAAGAAAATCATTAAGGTTATTAAGTGTAGTAATGATTGATTTATTACATAGCATTCCAAAGTGTAGGCTTTGAACACCGAATTAAAAGGTCTCATATTCTCATTTTTTTCCCCTTAAGGGCGGAATACTAAAAATGCTGAGCAGATATTATCAAAGGCAGCCTTGTAACCAAGGACATTGGAAGGTGGCTTTGCAGCATCTGAACTCTCTTCCACGTTTACTTAGCTGTATTTTAATGACATGTTTAATATTCTGCCTGGGATTTGGGTGTTCTTTTTTATTTTCTGAGTAGAAAAAAAAAATTGAGGAGGTGGGGAATGTGAGTTTAAAGATATTGCTCCATACATGCCATGCGGAGTTATTTACTTACTTACTTATTAATTAATTAATTAAATTTTTATGCCACACATCTCTCCTGTAAGGTGACTCTGGGTGGCATACAAATTATAAAAAGATAATGCAAATTAATTTTTTTTAAATAAGTTTTTATTGAGTACAAAGAAAAAAAAGGATTAAAAACATTGAACATGGTAAATCGTCTTTGACTGACATCTCAGTCCATATTGTACATTAATTACATATAATATATCTATATACAAACTATACATTTCTATACATATCTTAACTTATCTCTTTATTTGTGACCTCCATTTTTTTCCCTCCATCTATAAAATTTATTCCATATTCGATAAAATTCTGTTTCTTCCTGATTTTTTAATCTTTTAGTTATCCTATCTAGTTCTGCGCAATACATAATTTTCTTTATTAGTACTTCCCCACTCGGTACTTCCAATGCTTTCCACTTTTGAGCAAATAGTATCCTTGCCGCCGTAACCACGTGAATAATTAAATATGTGTCCTCTTTATTTACATTTTTCTCTAGTATTCCTAATAGTAATGCCTCAGGTTTGTATAGAATGTTTTGCCTAGTCATTCCCAGACCATACGCCATTCCCAAATTAATTTTTTTTAAAGCTATACAAAAAAACTAGGACTAACAGACAGGCAGCATGGTATGAAGCCTTTGTATCCTCTCAAACATCTCCAGTGATGAGCTCCCTCAGCAAGTTAGAATGCAACGTGCTAAGGAAAAACCAAATCCATTCCATTGAGGCCCCATATTCAAGTGCAAGATGTGTGGGAGAAATTGGTTCTCCCTTGCATTTCATTGACAGCATAATGTAGTGACGGTGAAAATTTTGGGCTCAGCATCTGAGCCCCAAATTTTCCAGGATCTGGGAAATGCCTAATTTGACTCTGCTGATGTATTAACCCCCAGAAATGGCCCTCATTGACTTCAGACTCTTTTTAGCACAGTAGAAGATGATGATGATGATGATGATGATAATGATAATGATGATGATGATGATGATGATGATGATGATGATGATGATGATAATAATAATAATAATAATAATAATAATAATAATAATAAAGTTGGAAGGGACCTTGGAGGTCTTCGAGTCCAACCCCCTGCTCAGGCAGGAAACCCTATACCATTTTGGACAAATGGCTGTCCAGTCTCTTCTTAAAAACTTCCAGTGTTGGAGCATTCACCGCTTCTGGAGGCAAGTTGTTCCATTGGTTAATTGTTCTAACTGTCAGGAAGTTTCTCCTTAGTTCTAGGTTGCTTCTCTCCTTGATTAGTTTTCATCCGTTGCTTCTTGTCCTGCCTTCGGGTGCTTTGGAGAATAGCTTGACTCCCTCTTCTTTGTGGCAACCCCTGAGATATTGGAATACTGCTATCATGTCCCCCCTCGTCCTTCTCTTCATTAAACTATACATACCCAATTCCATCAACCTTTCCTTATATGCTTTAGCCTCTAGTCCTCTAATCATCTTTGTTGCTCTTCTCTGTACTCTTTCTAGAGTCTCAACATCTTTTTTACATTGTGGTGACCAAAACTGGATGCAGTATTCCAAGTGTGGCCTTACCAAGGCATTGTAACACTTCACGTGATCTTGATTCTATCCCTCTGTTAATGCAGCCTAGCACTGTGTTGGCCTTTTTGGCAGCTGCAGCACACTGCTGGCTCATATTTAAGTGATTGTCCGAGATCCCTCTCACAGTTACTACTATTGAGCAAGGTACCCCCTATACTATACCTCTACGTTTGGTTTTTCTTGCCTAAATGTAGAACCTTACTTTTTTCACCATTGAATTTCATTTTGTTAGATGAAATTCAATGGTGAAAAAAGTAATTCTGAAGGGCAAACTCTTCCTTCTTACAATCAAGAAATTCCTCCTTATTTCCAGGTTGGATGTCTCCTTGGTAAGTTTCCAACCATTACTTCTTGTCCTGCCCTCAGATGCTTTGGAGAATAGGTTGACCTTCTCTTCTCTGTGACAGCCCTCAAGAGTGATGTAGATATAATAAATATTATATATAAAGAGTGATATAAATTCTTTCAATAAATACGGTAAATATATAACTAAATAAGAAAGAAAAAGTTGTGCTGATTCAGGCCAAGGGCCACTTTTGTCCAGTTTTTGCTTCTCTAAATGACCAATCAGATAAGTATAAGGAGATCATTGGCAGGACACCAAGAGCAATTTCTGAAGACATTCCCTAGCTACTGAGATTATATACAGCTTCTGATTCTGGAGATAATGTATAGCCATCATGATTAGTATCCATTAAGAGCTTTCTCCTCTATAAATCTGTCTCATTCCTTTTAACCCATCCAAGTCATCACAATATCTTGTGGTAGCAACTCTTTCTGATTAATTATGGGTTTCTGCAAAAGTGCTTCCTTTCATCTGCTCTGAATTATTTGCCACATAACTACAATGTGGAAAAAAGGATGGGAAAGGGGAACAAAAGAGGAAAAAATAATTTTTCTTCACTTTTTTTCCCACAGCAAGTATAATTTTGTATTACTTTATCATGTCACAATTCACTATTTTCCTCCCTCCTTTCATTGCTGTTACCCTCTGTTGTTTGGCTTTTATTTTATTTTATTTAAATTCACAGTTGCTAATTAATTTATTTTATATTTTACATAATGCTTTATTACATTTGTGCACTTAGTAGTATTACAAATACTACTTCACAAACAACAAATGAAAACCTAAGACTTTTGGCCAATAGTATTGTAAAAATGCAGAAAGTAAAATAAGTCAGCAAAATTACCAGTAATTTCCTTCAGTTACATGTGGGAGGAAAGGATTTTTAAAATACCTATAAATACCTATATTAATATTTTATATAATGCATAAAAATATCTATAAAATATTTTCCCATGGAGATCAGAAAATAGAGAATTCTGAATTCAATATATTTAACAATATTTAATCGACATAAACTAAATCCAAGCTGCAATTTTTGCTTGCCTGATATTTCGCAACAAAATCATTCTTAACCACACTTTTAAGTGAAACATTTTTAAATTTAATATACCAATATCATGATATTATTAACAAAATAAATTATATATGTATCCTTTAATATACCTAAAGGTATTACATGTCTTTAGATTTGTAAAGACGACTGAAACTCCCCCCCCACACACACCAAATTTGTATATTTTTGTTTTGGCTTTGACTTTGTATATGCACGCTTTAAAAAGATATTGGTTGATGGGATTTTCCTCCTTTTTATATTTCTAAAAAATGGATATTATTGAATACTTGCATAAATTCAAATCCCAAACTAGAGACTCATCAACAACTGTTAGAAGCTTTTATTTCCAGTTGGTCTTCTTCTCTGAAGCCACTACATAATCATTCTCTCTTCCTATCCATCATAATGGATTGGGCAAGCAAGAATGCTGTATAAAAATGAAAAGAGCATACGGCTACTAGCTGACCCTCTAACTCACCTATTGGTAGAAATAACTGGTGTAGCTTCAAGCTTCCATTTGTTTGAATGGTCCTTTCCCCATTGTTTAGTGCAAACATCTCAAAACTTGAAACAGTCCAGAAGTAGCTATAGGTCAGATGAAAACAACAACAGGACAACCACATTTGATATGATAGCATTGTAAGTCCCTGAGTTCCTAATCATCAATATGGCCATATGGATACATAACACAAAATTGAGGCATTTAAAATTCATATAAAAGGATTTTTCCTCCATGCCAGCTATCATGTTTTTAAATTGTTTTCAAAGTTGTCCGACTGTGTTTCATTCTAAACCAGAGTGGAACAAGAGACAACTACAAAAAGAAATATCTTTTGACTAACAAATACATTATCACATAAGCTGGTGAACCTTTAAAAGACCAGAATAATCTTTTGCTGAATCTAAATGGTTATCTCTATGGGAGCTATCACTAACCAGTCTGAGTTGAGAAATTGAAAAGATATTTTTTGTTAAGATGATGTAAAATCTTGATGTCAGCATTAGACTACAAGGTGTGAAGCGAAGGAAGCTTTAAAAAGTCAGTAGGATCTAGGCTTCTTCAATAATGAATAATGATGCATCAAAGAAAGAAGATGTCAGAGGGCTGAAAGGGCAGATGTGATATTTTAAAGTAATTTAGCACCATGGTAAATAAATTATAAGGAAGATTTGTACAACCCTGAAAATAAATGAAGTTAGTCGAAAGGGAACTTTGGCTATGTGACAATGTAACTTCAATATCCAAAGTGTTGTTTGCAAAGTGATGTTGTCTATCTGTCTATCTCCTTCTGTATATAAAACAACATGGGAATAGGATCAAGATTCTGGCCTTTTATCCAGACCACGCCTTCCATCCTTTAAACTTTCATCCTCTCCTCTTTCAGGGCTGTGAGCTGATTTTGGGATCAGAGACAAGGAAGCTCTGGAATCTGATAGATGATACACCATTAGCCCTTTAGCCCTTTATAATTGCAACTGTTACCTTTATTTATTGAACATCTACACCAGGGCTTTTCAACCTTTTCACCCATTATACCACTTTTAGGATATGGCAATATCCGAGTACCACCAGTCGCCTAGCAAGGTGTCAAAAACTGTTCGAAGTTACAATGACACTGAAAAAAGTGCCGAGCAAGACACCTGCCTGCCCATCTGGTGGCGCTCTTCCTCCTGTCCGAGATTTTCATTGTTGTGAGCATTTCTGTTGAGGACTGGCAGCGGGGGTGGGATGGTGTTTGGTTTTTATTCCCCCTGTCTGTTGGGTGGTTGCACCAGGTTTTGGTCACTTCACATGACCCTGGGACACTGTGACCATCATAAATATGAATCAGTTGCCAAGCATCTGAATGTAAATCACAAGACCCTGCAAGATGCTGCAACATTCCAGCTGATCGGCACTTCTTCTGGGCTCAGCAGAAGCGCCAAGATCAGCCCCGAGCTCCAGCTGGAGCCTGGTGCTGATCCTGGCGCTTCCACTGAGCCCTAACAGCCCTGCAGCTCCAGCCATCTCTCGCTCAGGCTTGTGCGGTGCTGCCACCGGTTCAGCTTATTCCCCTCCCCTGCTACCACTTTTCTAGGATGGTCGCGTACCACCTGCCAGGTGCCAATGTACCACAGGTGGTACCCGTACCACTGGTTGAAAAGCCCTGATCTACAATACCAGGAGGTTCCAGTGTACTGCCACTGCATACTTATTCATTCAGGTCCTGATGGCCTTGTGCCTGAACTACTTCAACCATCTTTGGATGTTCTTTTGCCTTCTTTCCAAGAACAACAAGAATACTGGGAAGTTTAAAATTGATGATTTAATGTATGCTTCTTCTCTTTTCAGTACTATAGTTGCACCTCACCATATGAATAAGCATCAGAAAGCACTTTCCCATATCATTTTCCAAGACACACAGTCACAATTTTGAAATTTTCTTGATGCCATCTGAGATAGTCCAATATCTTTATGATGCTTGCAAGTATGGTCAACCTCAGATTTATATGGTTGCTCTGAAAACCTTTCGGTAACCACTGAATTAGAGGACCATAAAACAGAGCAAGTGGACTATAATATATTGGTCAAAAGTCCTTTCAATGGAATACTTGTTCTCGGTACCATAAGTGTTGTATTGCAAATTGTCATATTATAATGTTACACTGATAATTGGCCTACATCTAATAGTAAGTCTATACGGGTCTGGATGGGGAGGAACAGACTCAGGCTCAACCCTTCCAAGACCGAGTGGCTGTGGTTGCCGGCGCCTAGGCATAGCCAGCTGACACCATCGCTGACTATAGGGGGCGAAATCTTGGCCCCCTCAGAGAGGGCACGCAACTTGGGAGTCCTCCTGGATTCGCGGCTGACATTGGATGACCATTTGTCGGCCGTGACCAGGGGGGCGTTTTATCAGGTTCGCCTGATTCACCAGTTGCGGCCTTTTCTGGACCGGGACGCCTTGCGCACNCTCTGGAACGAACTACCCCCCGAGATCCGGACGATTCCGGATCTCCTTACTTTCCGCCGCGCCCTCAAGACATGGCTTTTCCAACAAGCGGGCCTGGCCTAGGGAGGATTTTAAATTGGGTTTATTTTTTAGAAAATTTTAACATCACAACTTTAAAATATTTGGTTTTAATTTGGTTTTATTTGGCGGGGATTGTGGGCATGTTTTTGTTTTAAATATGTTGTGAGCCGCCCTGAGTCCCGTCGGGAGAAGGGCGGGATATAAATCAAATAAAATAAATAAATAAATAAAATAAATAAAATAAAATAAATATAGAGTACTAGACAATGTATGAAAATGGCATTTGCTAAATCCTGAATGATAAGTTGGGGAAGAGCTGAGTGTCGATGATTACTACACTATTGTCTCCAATATGACTTTAAATGGATTGATGGGTATATGGGGCATTATAGCATTTACGATCTATAAGCACTTGCCCTTCCTAGTCAATAGCTAAGAAATGTCTCAGCCAATTATTGTTAATCTGCTGGTCAGCCAGGGAAGAACACCTCAATTTACCTCCCCCCATTTTATGTGTATATTCTATGTATATTATGTATAGAGTGTGTTGTGTGTATAAAATTTAAAAACCACCCATCTCACTCAGAGAACAATTCCCTCTGTGATGGAATATAATACAGTGATAGAATCCTGCCAAGCTGTTATATGCCTAGGCCTCTTTGCCCAGTTCTGCTTTAAAGCCTTGTCAGAAATAACAGAAGCGGAGAGAAGTGGAACCAGACATCCACTGGAATGCCTGCACAAACAGTTTAACCAATGGTGGGATTCAGCCAGTTCGCACCACTTTAGCAGAACCAGTAGCTAAATTTTTGTTGCCCAGGGCCAGAATGGACTTCCAGAAGAGGCATCTACACAGAGAACTGGTTGCTCACATATTTGAATCCCACCACTGAGTTTAACCCAACCAAATGAAACACTACCCTTTAGTGCCTGTGGCTGCTTGAAATGGAAATGCAATGGTGAACTTAACATGATGGTGACTATTACCCATAATATCATCTCATTAGCTAAGGGATCAAGCACCTACTAACTGGAAGTGGCATATTTAAAATACATTTACAATATAGTTTGTATGGGAGTTTTGCCTCAGAATAGTAGGAAACTAGGCCAATGGTTTTTAGCAAAGATGGAGAATTTGGGCAATCCTGATGAGGCCTGGACAGCCCTGATGAGGCCTGTCCTAATCCATTAGATCAGTGTTTCCCAACCTTGGCAAATTTGAGATGCATGGACTTCAGTTCCCAGAATTCCCCAGCTAGCCATGGTTGGGTGAGAATTCTGGGAGTTGGAATCCATGCATCTTAAAGTTGTCATGCTTGAGAAACACTGCATTAGACCATAGGACCCCATCTCTTCTCCAATATTGCAAACTACTCTTGAAATTGAAGGTAATTTCAAAGCACTTTCATATTCTGCATGGAGACGGGCTGTTCAAAAAATAAAAAAATAAAATTTCTTGGGTGTACCTAAGACCATTTTTTTTAGATTGCTAGCGCCTCTATAAGCATTTTGTAGTTTTAAAATCTTGTTTGAATGGTTATATACATCTAAAATAACCACTTACTGAAAAAAAATACTATAAGCATTAATTTCCCTGGGTTAATTAAAAGATAATGTTATTGAACTTGAAGATTGGAACTTGGTTAAAGGCTGTAGCATGAAGATTAATGCAGTAGGAATAAGCAACGGATTTGCAGAAAATTAAAGCAGGGGAAAAACAGCTTGTTCCACAAAGCACTAGGTTTGCACACAGTAGTGAGATAAGAAAGATCAGTACACATACCTGCCCGCCCAAAGAGAACAGCCTCCTCCAATCTGTGCTACCTGGACTTCAACTCCCATATTTCTCAGCTGGCACAGTTAATATTGATTATGATATCTAGCAATTAGGAGGATGCTGGAGTAGAAGTATGCTTTAGAGTATAATTAACAGATCAGTTTCCAATCAGTCATACACATCATCCTGTATGTAATTTTGATTGTTCTATGGATGAAAGCTACCAAAGGGAGAAGATTGCTTATGGTTCAAGCCCCCTCCACCCCAATTGGTTAGCTGCAGAGGGACTTGGTCGTACGGTTTCATCTCTCTCCTTCCATGTTCCATTACAGGTAGTCCTCAATTTAGAACAACAATTGGGGCCAGGATTTCTGTTGCTAAGCAAGGCAGTTTTTAAATGAGTCATGATCGATTTTACAACATTTTTTGTCACATTTGTGAAGTAAATCACTGCAGTAAATCACACGGTTGATAGGAAGCTGGCTGGGAAGGTCTCAAATCTCGATAACATGGCCTGGGATACTGCAATTATCAAAGATGTCATTTGTCAAGTGCCTGAATTTTGATCCCATGTCTGTGGGAACGGCATAGCGGTCATTATGATGGTCATAAATACAAGGACCAGTCATAAGTCACTTTTTCAGTGCCACTGTAACTTCGAATGATCACTAAACAAATGGCTGTAAGTTGAGAACTACTTGTACTATGGTAATACTAAATGAACGCAATCCACAGCTCCTCTGGGTTTATAGATGACTTGATCATGTTGCTAATCCCAGCTAATCCCTTGCCAGCTTTCTCTTTAAAGGCTGAGCTTTTGATCAGCTCAAATAAAATTGCCAAATTCAGGTGCTGTCATGAATGGAGAGGGTGTGTATGAAGGCAGGGGTGGGCATTATTGAATTTTAGGCTTTGGTGGAGAGGGGCATAGGGATTTCTTCCAGGCATCAAAATATCCTGGCATACTATCATAAGTGGTCATTTCTGTGTTTTATTGTGTTTTAAATGTTATCCACTCTGAAACCTTTGGGCTGAAGAAGAGATGATAAATTGTTTGAATAAATACAATGGGGCAAAACACACTTAACCATCTTGCTTAGCTACAGAAATTTTGGGCTCAATTGCGGTCGTAAGTCGAGGACTACCTGTATAATTTCCAAAATGCCTTTTGGATACACTCGATTTGGAATTTTGAGATTGGGATTTAGCACATCTAGAGGACATGCAGATGGGCAGGGTTAATTATACTTTACTGCCATCTCTGAGGTGTCTTTTAAAAAATATCATCAGACATCACCAGCAGCAGTGACCAGTTGTTGTGATTCATCGCCAGCCAGTGGACCCAGCAGCTGAATCTGAGGAATCAGAGGAGGAGGAGGGGCCTGGAGTGACATCAGAGTCATAGGAAAACTCTGAGGAGCTCCAAGACTTACAGTCTGAGGAGGAGCCTGGCCCCTCTTCTCGCGCTCAGGCTGAGACACAGCTGTGCTGGGAGTCTGAGTTGGACAGTGATGAATCACAGCTGGGAGATATCCAGGATGCATGAAAACATTGGCAATAAAAGAGAGTAGGACAGAGGAATGCAATGGGGCGGCTCCAAAGGCAAAGGAGAAGGCATTAGGAAGCCACACCTTGGCTGCATAATAAAAGGGAAGGTGTGGGAGGTGCTGGCTGCAGAAGGCAATCGTTTGTGTTGAGGATCGAGTTTCTGTGAACTGTGTTTGTTTGCCTTGGACATTGACTCAGATCTGTGAATAATAAAAGGGATTGGATTTCCTGCGGTTCTAGCCTGCTTGTTGGAAGAGGGGTTTCTCCTTGTGAGCTTAACAAGGACTCACGTAGGCTGGGACAGAACACCAGTGTAACACTAGCTGCAGTAGCTCCAATCCTTTGGGCAATCTGTTGCTAAAAAGAAGCAATGCTAAGAAACACTGGTAACACCCCCAACACCTTCTGTCAGAAGAGCAATACCATCTTCTAATTAAACTTATTTCATATCAACCATTATGGCCAGAAAATAACAAGGCAATATTTTCAAATTAAACGTACATATGGAAGATCTAAAAATTAATTCCTCCGCCAGATGGAACTAACAATTCTAGATAAGAGAGACAAAGTGTCTTATAAGAACAGATCTTGGTTGCTTTCATGCCTGAACTGGGACTTCTTAAAAGGGTTGCCCAATGTAATAACAACCATATCCATGCTTACTAATAAATCCATTGCACATTTACTAGCTGCTATATCTCTGAAACCAGATAAAGTGAACCAAGTATCTCTAAGGAAACTTGCACAGAGGAAGGCAATAGTCAACAATCAGAAAAGCTGAAATGTAGAACTAAGAGGTGACCAAGAAGTAACCATTACAAGGCCAGGTGACCATAATTTGGGATCTCCAAGTACAGTGCCTATGGGTGCCAATGTATCTGCATATACTTTCTTGTTCTTCGCCAAATCTTTAATCCCACCTACCACTGAAAAAAAATGAAATGGGGTTGGCTTACTACAGCATTATCTTTGTTCCCAAGGCTATCTCTGGAACAAAATTCTCTTATAGGTATTTTTAGAAAATAACTGCAGATTAGTAGTTTGAATGGAGGAACGTTTACCCATTCATAAAATGTAAATTGGGTATGTTATATAGAACATTGGAAAGACAGGGTCTTTGATGGCTTAGTGAGCAGCATCCTCACTGGTTATTCTTTGGTAAATGAATATGTTGTGATTCATGTTGCAGCTGTTTTGTGAATGAGCAATAAGGTTTCACAATGACTGATTTTTTTGACTGCATCCATTCTTAAAGTTTCAGATATACTGAGCAAAAGAGATGGGGGGAGGGGTTTCTCAGTCACTGTGCTCAGTGATGTCCCATTGTTTTCAATACCAGCAATTATAGGTTCTCATGCATGGAAATTATGTCCAGGTAGTCTTCGACTCATGCATGAGATGGTTGCTAAGTGAGTTTTGCCCCAATTTACGACCTTTCTTGCCACATGTGTATAAGTGAATCACTGCCGTTGTTAGTAACAAGGTTGTTAAATGAATCTGGCTTCCTCATTGACTTTACCCATCATAACTATGAACCAGTTGCCAAGTGTCCAAATTTTGATCACGTGACCATGGGGCTGCTGCAATGGTGGAAAGTGTGAAAAAGGGTCATGTCACTTTTTTCAGTGCCATTGTAACTTTGAATGTCACTAAATGACTGGCTGTAAGTCAAGGACTACCTGTACTAACTTAAGAACCATAAACACGGACAGCAATGGATTTTGTCAGTTGCATGTGGGGGTCAAAGTAAGTCTCTGGAATAAATACTGAAATTGTTTCTTCTAATTATATGAGCTAAAAACTTTGTCTGATTAAGCAAAAACAGAAGAAAATGTGATTCTGTTTGCTAGTAACAGTAATGCTTAATAAAGCATTAAAACTAACAAAATTCCCACAAGAATTAGCATCAGATTGTTTTACTTTTAGTTCTTAACCTAAGAACTCTAGAATTCCCTCATTTTGTAGCTCAGAGAAAATAAATGTCTGCCTTGAGTGAGTTCACATGTGCTCATTCTCAAAATATGATTCATGTTATCTTTACTTCCTTTTCTGTTTTCCCATATGCAAAATAATGTTTATATATAAAGGCATTTTTTGTAGACATTAATCCCTTAAAGGCTATTTTAGAAAAAAATCAGTTGGCATTAAGGTTTGGACTGTGTGATGAATATTTTAAAAGTTAAACATCTTGTGAGGGAGAAGAGACGGGGTTAATGTAGAAAATAAATCTCATTGTGGCTTTTAATGTGCAAAAATGGACAGTGGTGGTTTTAAAAAGTTTCTACAAGGGCTTAGAACTGTACTTAGTCCCTCTACATCTGTAGCCAGTAATGTTTTATTGTAACTTTCAAGTAATGTGCAAACTCTTTTCTAGTTTCAATGAACTCTAAACTAAGATAAATAGTTGGGCATTTTCAGAAAATGACACCAGCCAGTTGAATTAAGTGGATTCTAGTCCTGTTAATTTCAACTGAAAATTCAAAATCACAATGAAATAAAATTAGTGTAAAAGTGAGCAGATTCAGCCTTCTCTCAGAGAAAACTGATATTGTTCTGATGTTTGTGTAAGGAGATGTACGGAGGCCCCAAGGGAGGAAAGAGGCCAAGACGTATCAATAAAGGAGAACATGTTTAGCTCATAGTTGAACTGTGAGGTCCTTGGCCCTTTCTGAGCTTGGTTGTTTGTTTGCAGACATTTCATTAACTGACTAGGTAGCACTGATGATGTTACTTAGTTGGGTAATGAAACATTTGCAAGAAAACAACCAAGCTCAGAGAGCACCAAGAACCCCAAATATTTATATGGAAATGAGATGCTGTAAGTCCCCTATAGGCTGTTGAAGCATAGGGCTTCATGGAACAGCTTTATTAGTTTTTTCAGCTATTCCCTCTGGACAAATGGATATTGATATTGCCTTGATTTTTATTATCTGACCTATAAGCTTTAAAAATGCTTTCATTTTTAAAATGAAAAAAGGTAGGCAAAGCATGCAGAACATGGCTCCTAGAATTCTTTCCAATATATTACCAGTGGTGCAAACATTTCTGTAAACATGGGCACTGAATACGTACAGAAGGCTGCAGAGGTACTTACTATGGGTTGTTCAACTGGGAGGAGGCAACCAATCTGAACGTGCTGGGGTTTTTTTCCTGGACCCCCCCCCCCAAGGTTCCCAACTGGATTGGGACTATTTTCAAAGTTGATCTTTCTTTTCTGCAGGTTCACCTCCATATCAATGTTGGTCTTATTCTGATTAGATTTTGGAGTGTTATTGTATTTTCTATACATTATTGGATTGCAAAGAATAAGTGATTCTTTAGAAAATAAAAAAGGAAGGAAGAAATAACCCTCCCATGAACACCCCTGCTGATCCAGCAAGACCCTGCTTATGTTCTTATCTTCTTAATCCATTTTTGCAAGAATTCTTGCAATGTGTTTGGTTAATTACAGTGAAATTACCAGCTGCAGTCGGTAAATTTAAATGCTGGCTTTCTAACCTATGATTTGACAGAGAGAACTGAGGACTTTTTCATTCCCAAACTTTCCATTCTTCAAGTTGAAAAAAAAAAGAGTGATAAAAATTAAAAACATCATTGCTTTGATTATGACACCCATATTCATTCTTCCACATAAAATTCATTTTAAAAATGAAAAACATTTGCACATTATGTGGAGAATGTGAAATTTACCCAGATAATGCACATTTTTAAATAGCTCTTTCCTTAGTGATGGTTCATACAGACTGAATATCATGTACTCAGATAACTCTTTCCTAGATGTGGGTTTTCATCATACATTTGAAGAAAATTAAGTATTATGGAGGGTACTCAGATTTAAAAATCATTCACCGATTTCTTATCTCATCTATCCTACAAGGAGCTCGGTTGGATACACAGATCATTCTATTTTATCTTTAATGAAACCTGTAAAACAGACTAAACTAAAGGTCAAAGCCTCTTAATCAGCTTCATGGCTGAATAGGAGTTTGATTTTCATGATCTCCCTGGCCCTTTTATCATTACATCCGGATGTCTGACCTACTTAGTTCCCAATATTTACTGTTACTGGTCATATTGTTTTAAGCATATAGGAGATGAAGTAGACAACACTTCCACTTGTCTGCTTTGTGTGTGTATATCCATCTCCCGTAACACTGTTTGTATTAATGTCTTTGGCAGCACTGATACAGGAAGCTCTGTCTTCATTCTGATGTCTTCATTCTTCATTCAAGATACGAAAAAAGATGGTGACCAACCCACTGGGCTTGATACTTGTTTTGGGTTATGAATCCTGATCACCCAGTTTCTGTTTTGCTTTCAGGGAAAAAGGATCAGTGTTATGCTTTTTGCAGCCAGATCACTTGGCATTCACTGGCTTTTATAAATTAATGATAGGCTGTTCCTTTCCATTAGCTTTACAAAAGAAAACACTGAGCAGTATTTTTGGCTAATTGTTCACCTAGGTCTAATGATGATGCAGAAGGACTCCAGGTTTTTGTTACACTCTCAATAATTTGAAGGTAAACATTTAGACCAGCCCTCCCCAGCTGTTAGGAACTTCCACATGGGTTGGATAAATTTTCACAATTCCCTAACTGACAAGGGGAAGTGATTAGAGTTACCCTGAGGCAAAAGAGACGGCCAATAAATTTTCTAAATAAATAAAGTCCAATCCATCTAATAGGCTTCAATTGGCAATCCCCTAACTGACAAGAGGAAGGGGATTATTAAAATTAATCTGAGGTAAAATAGGCCAATAAATTTAATAAACAAACAAACACATAAGTAAATGTTGTGGAAGTCCAATCCATCTAATAGGCATCAAGTTAGCAAAATTGCCCTAGAGAATTGAATCGTCCTGCAAACAGATGTTTAAGAATGAATATAGGATTAATAGCAAGATAGTGGTCTGAGTCAGGGAAGTGGTTGAAAAAGATAGTAACACGTTTGATGTATGACTGATGTCATAGAAAAGAACAATTTGATGCTCATGAAACTTCAAAATCAATAACAGTCAATAAGGAGGAAAGAGAGAAATATTAAATTATGACAAACTATCTTCTGGAGACATTTGCCAGTATCCAACTGCAGGCTCCAACATATTCTTAAAAAAAAAAAAAGCCAAGCAAATTTCAAAAGAGACCATTTGGTTTACTTTAAATGGAGTTGCAGTATTTTAGTACACCGGGTAACTGAGAATGGCTTTTGTTTTCTAGCTGGTCTCATTATGCTTCTCCCTTCAGAAAGGAAGATTGGAAATAATCTTACTTAAACCAAGCGGCAAGGGACTTTAATCGCCCAGCACGGAGAGCACCAGAACTACACAGAGGGGAGTAAAAAAAAATAAAAATCTAAAAAAGGTACTAGAATCCTCTAATCTTTGGTTTAGTTGTAATGAAATTGTACAGGATAAAGAAGAAACAGATGGATCCTGATTAATTTTTCACTGAGAGTGGTGGAGGGGGGAGAAGTGGGGCAGCAAGGGGGGGGGAGAGAGAGAGATAGAGAGAAGAAAAAAACAAAACAAAGTTGATCTTGATACCTGGCATCAACAAACAAACATTGAGAACACCTCATACATGTAAAGCAGAAAAAAAGTGCTACAATCTGACAACACGATTCATATCTACATTGGCTACATAGCTCATGGAGAACAACAGTATTTATCCTTCCTATTCAGCCAATCATTAAGCAATGCAGATATGACCAACTTTGCTTTTGTGGTCTTTCCTCAACACTTTTGAACTGTAATAAATGGAAAGCAAGCATCTGCATGCTGCTGCCTTTTCTTCTTGTTATGCAGTTCAAGGTTAACTAAAAAGAGTAGTTGCCATTGCTTCCCCATCAGAATAAGAGACTTTGATTGACTAATTTGTTCTTGCATAAATGATGGCAAGGTATTGGATACGGGGAGAGAGAATGTGGGACGCAACACAACCCAGATAATTAAAGGTATAGATCAGTTTCTTCTAGTGTGATTCTTCCCAGATCTCTTAGACTACAACCCCCATTAATGTTGGACAGCATGGCCAATGAAAAAGCCAATGATAAAGCTTGATTGGACCAAAGGGCACCGGACTGCAAAATGCTAACAGGTTATTCTCCATACAGTGCCTCTATCATATGTGGAAAATATGCCATTTCCCCAAATGATATTGCATTTTACAGTCTGATTCTTGGACTTGTCTCATTGAATGATTAAACCAATATTAGAGTCTCAGTATGCAACAGCATCACTGGGCCTTCCCTGCAATTTTGGCTATTTCAGTCATTGGCAATTTGTTGTTATTTCGGCAAAGCTTTCTTCCCTAGGGTTCTCAATGAGGACATAAGACAAAAAGCAAAGGAAAAAAAGAAACAGCAAAAGAAACAACCCTCTCTACACACAGAGAATAATATCAAACAGTAAAATTCATAAAGAGCAGCTAGAATCATTATTAGCTCCACTGGAAATGCTTGGCTGAAGAGGAAGGACTTCATTCCTTTCCCAAAGAGGAGGAATTAGGTGTTGCTACAGAAGAAATATATTCCTTAACTTGGGGGTGGGATGCAGGCCAGCATATCCAAGAAACTGTGGCCTTTTTAAAACATCTGGTTTGTTTCACAACTTATGACATCTTCATACAGTACCAGAAAGTTCAGATCCTCATACTGTTGTCATCTAGAGTTGTCATTTTAGGCACAAAGGACCAGTCTCAAATTATCCTACTTTGGGTACATTAATGCAAAGACTCAGCTCTCTAGAGAAGTCTCTAATGCTGGGAAAGATGGAACGAAAGAGAAGAGGATGGCCAGCTGCAAGGTGGATAGATTCAGTTACAATAGCCATGAATGGAAGAGCTGAAGAATCAGATTAGGGATAGTTAATCATAGAGAAAAATCTTGTTGTTAAGAGATTGTTAGGAGTTCAAAATGATTTGGTGCCACACCATCAATCAATCACTGTTGTATTTTTCAATGGTCACCACAGCAGAAGCAACATTGTGTTCATCTTACAAAAACTATGTGTCAACTGTATCTGGTTAGGACTTCGATTGGAGGATCAAGAGGAAATTCCAGACATGAAAAATGGATTGGCACTCAAAACAGAGACAATCCAGACATTTCTGCATTGGGCCAAATAAACAAAATGGAAACACCCATATAGTGACCAGAAGTGGTGCTTTCTTGATTGCCAAATGAATATAAATGAGATTGAAAAGTTTCTGTCCTGAATGTAATGGCAGAAAACAATTTCTTTTCTATCAAATTGATGGAGAAAGGCAGGAGCGTTTTCAGCACAGCAGTGGTGTAAAGCGCTCTGAGCTACTCATTTTGAATAAGTCACTTTTTTCAATGCTAGTATAACTTTGAACAGTCACTAAATAAATGGTTGTAAGTTGAAGACTATGTGTATCCTGAAGAGCTAATCTCCAATACTGTAGTAATAATATCTTGAAGAGTCAGGATATAGTCTAAACAGGCAACATACCTGTTTCTGAGCATTGCAATGGGACCCAGTTGTTCTGTTGTGCTACAGAATGCTGTAGTTAGAGTGCTAGTAGCAAAAGAGGGCATGATATACAGAAGAGTATGTCTTTTGATTATACTCAGTTTACAATGTGTAATTGAATTAGATTTTTTTGAAGTATGTTTTAAGCCTTTTGCATTCAGCCTCTCTGTTCTTAATTAATCAGACCCTGCTAGCTCTTGTAGATTATGAGGCTTTCCATTAGCATTCAATTAGGTTACAGGATTTAGGCTTCTAAATAAAATGCCACACAAAGAGAAGAGGATGCTTTTTATTTCCTTCCTTGAACCATGGATTAATGAGCAATTGTTTAATATTTTCCATTTGCTGACAATTTGTACCATTTCATGCAGCAAATATAGGAAAGGAAGAAAATTGAAGGACTGCCCTGTAACTTTTCAGATATATTCATGTAACAGCAACAATAACAATATAAATGTCATGTTTATTAAGCATACAGTGTACTCCTTTCAAGTGGGAGCAACCTCAGTAGAAAACAAACATGGGAGCAAAAATAATTTGTGTAGCTAACACTGAAGTCCCATCAGTGAACCTCCACTTTCTAACTTGAAACAAGAAATAGATGAGGTTTATTGTAGATGAGGTTTTCTGAGATCTCAGGATCATTCTATAGATCATTTGATGGCATTCATACATCATAGAATGCTGGAAGAGATCATATAGCAATGGGGCAGCCATTTCTCACAGCCCTAACACTAGCATAGTGAAGGATGAGTTCCTTCTGCTACAAATGGCAGGATAATGGGGAGAGATGGCATTGGTTGAATGTGAACTGGCAAGGTAAAAATGCACCATGCCACCGAAACCTGGTGACAATTCACCACTCCCCCATTGGAACAACTTTATTCATCTGTGAGCTATATGTGATTACAGCTTCTGGTTGTTGAAATCTGCTAGCGAACCCCTTGGGATGGAGGTGCAGTTTCCTATCACTTTTGGAAAGGGAGAAAAATGCCATGTCTTTCCTGAACCCCGTGTCTCTACTCAGCAAATATTGCAATCGCACCACATGGCCAGAGGGTAGGGTGAGATCGAGGCAGAGGAGTGAAACTGCACCTTAATCAGAACTAAGAGCTAGAAAGGATGTGACAGATGCAAAGAATCAGGACCATAGGTTAAGTTGCAGTTAAAAAGATGTATTGCTCAAGCCTATTCACAAGAATCTAGTCAATTAACCTTCAGTACTAAATTGGCACTAGATGTCAGTGGAATTCAAGAGAGGTTGGATTTAGACATTTTGTGGGAATGTAATGACTCTAGGCTCATGGCTTGCTTAACTCCAACCTCCAGCCCTGCATGCTCTTCTCCTACAGGATGTCTGATTCTAAAATGAGTGAATGATAGGATATTTTCTTGATGTCATTAAAATAACCCAATTTACTCAAAAAAACAAAACAAAAATCAGTGGTGATACTTAAAGAAAACTGAGTAGAAGCCTCACTCTTAGACAGTCTTTATAAGCTGAACTTTATTTATAAAAAAATTCAGTCCACTGTTTTCTGCTTTTGAGAGACATTTTCTTTCTATCAATGTTTAGGTTCCCTAAATAATGTTTATGGAAAAGTCCACATCTTCATTCACTGCTGGGCTCAGACCAGCCCTCTTGGGAATTTGGAATGTCTTTGTTCTGTTACCCAGGTACCATCAAGTAGGAAGCAATACACAGGGGAGTTCTTATAACAAAGGCATGTTTAAAAACAGTGCATCTCAGGATTGGTGATCACACCTGCCTCAGAGAAAAGGCTGGATTTTATACAGGAATAACTGAAAGGCATGAGGGAAAATGACAGTGAAGGAGAAAATAGCAGTCACTGGGCAAACAATATTGAAGCAGTACTGAGACAACAGCAAAAGACCGCTAGTAATCGAACAGCAGTTTGGAGGTGAAAGCAAGCCATGCTCAGTTCAAGCCAATTCCTCTGCTTTTGAGAATTTTGGATAACCTGGGATAGAGGAGACTGGCACATGTACCTTAGTTTTGGGAGTCAAGAGTTCAGCAGAACAAGGAGGGAAATGGAAAGATCTGAAGAGCCAGGGTGACCTGGACTAGCTAACCAAGGGAAAGTGGCTGATTCCTCCAGGTTGCAATCACCAACTCAGGGCAGCTTGTGCTACTGAGGTTTAAGGGGGTAACATACCAGGAGGGCTGATTCAGCACCTTCTTGGGGACATGACTACAAATTCAACTAGGTCGAGGATCTTGACAGGCCCCTTCCATCTTGTGGTCACATTGATTAGGCCAAGATCCTGTTCATTAAGAAGACTCGAAAAAAATAACCACTTGCAAAGACCCAGAGTGACTTCAACTCTCAATTAGAGAGGCAGAGAAGAGCTCATAGTGAGGGTTCAGACAGGATTTTAATACCATATGCCCTCAGTTGAGGGTAGTTAGGGAATGCGGAGTCATCCCTTCACCCAGATGAAATTTACAAGAGGCTTCCAAGTTCTGACTATCTTACAAATATGCTATCTTTTTACATCTATTTTCAAAGTGATCAGCTTTGATGTGATTTGTAATCCAATCAACTTTTCAGCAGGTTGTCTTTTTTGTTTTCTCTCTCTCTACAATGGCATTTTTATTCCTACTGACGCCATTAAATCTGAGCAACAGCTCCATTTCACTGATGAGAGTGGAAGAGGGGATTCCAAATACATTCCATGTTAGGAAGGCATTTCTTTCTGTAAAACCATTATTGGGCTTTCAGAAGTGAGAGATTTCCAATCAGATGGGGGAATCCATTACAACTCTCTTTGAAAAAGGCCTCACTTTTATTCTCTTTTGCAGAGATCAAACTTTTATAGGAAAAGCAACAAAGATTGCCTTACCTTGGAGGTGGTGGTGGCAGTGTTGGGGGACCTTCTTTTTTATATTAAAAAAAGACCCTTGTACATTCCTTTGCTAATATCAGTATGGGAGTTCTCCTCTATTATGCAGCTACTTCTGAAAATCATCATCTCTGCACAACTATATGTGGCCCCTTAATCAATGTTGCAAGGTCCGGTGATCATTTCCAGAAGGAGTTGCAAGATAGAGAAGATTACCTGGACCACAATAAGAATGTATTTAGGAGGCCTTTTTAAAGTTGATGGACAAAAAGACCTTCTACCATAATTACCTCCTACAAAGAAAAGCCATCTGCTCCTCCTCAAAATTCCATTAAGGAGTTTGAACAGAATTCTCACCTCTTTATTTTTGTTTTGTTCCTGTTAAAATTCATTTGACTTCACAGTGGAGCATATTACAAGGCAGCAAACAGATTGGCATGGTGCTATTTTTGAAATTTTAAATTAGGTTTGGCACTTTTGGACAAAAGCATGTCGAGCAGGTTCAGGGTGCCCTGTCTTCAGTACAGAATAATCATGGCCCACACTCATATGCCTAATATTAGTAGTAAAGTTAGAGAGGTTTCTCAGAGAGGTCTAAGCTCTTTCGCTTTTACTACAAGTGCTGAATAATAATAATAATAATAATAATAATAATAATAATAATAATAATAATAATAATAATAGTAGTAGTAGTAGTAGTAGTAATAATAATAATAATAATAAAAAAAAAATGTTCAAATGGGTGTCATAGTCAAGGTTTCCATGACTGCAGCAAACAGGGTAAATCAAATAATTTGTTAGACTTCATTATCTGCCATCCTAATTGCAGAGTGCAAAGACGGAGCATTTGTTATAAGCCTATAAAAAGGTTTGTTCTAAAACATCATTCTCCAACCTGATGTTTCTGAAGCTATTACATATTGACTGGAAACTATGCGAATTGTAGTATCAGATATTTAAAGGACAGTGTGGCTTGTTATGGATGAAATTATGTGCCCATTTGGGGGGGGGCTGTATTTTAATATTATAGACAAATGGACCCAGGCTTAAAGATAGGAGTAAAGATGGACAGTAGCAACTGGATATCTTTCAGTCTGGAGAAAATAGGAGCCAGAAGACAAATGATTGTTTTCCAAATATTTGAAGGGCTGCAACATGGCTTATTTGTGTTTTGCTCTTAATCCATTCCAGTGTCAGTCCTGATTCCAGTTTCCCTCCTGTGAATTTTGATTTGTGACTTTAATGTTTTACTTTTACTATCTACGCCAGCATTACAGACACATCCACATGTGCAAGAGTCCTGATAACAATTCTATATTCCTGGAACTAAATGATGTAGTGAATGCAAGTAACATTGGAAAAGATGCACTTAAAAATCATTGGGCAGCTGAGTAGATAATATTGACATAGCGTCTGGACCACGGTATTAAGAATGCTGAATTATCTAATCTGGGCCATTACTCCACATCTCAAGTACTCTGTGGTTTGAATTGTCTGTGACCCCTATTTTAATTTAAAGTACACATGACTACAAGTGACAGAAGATCAAATATGGACGGAGGTCTGCTGAGTTTTAAGTTTCAGCAGCCAAAGCACACATTTACAGGCAGTTCCAATGGTGCTGTGCGAGCCAGCAGAACTGTGTAGATCTTCCGAGGTGTTATCTGAGTAAAACAATTCTGCAAATGAAACATTGCCCTTTTGTTACTGAGCAGCCACTGCGTGTGAGGTGGATAGCCTGAGCCAGAGTGGTCCCTTCTGAATATTTCAAGGTGCAGACACCTCTAAGAAGTGAAATACCTCATCAGGTGGATGAGTTGCAATCTGAATTTGCTTTCCAGCCAGAGCAGTCACAATGGCATCTCAAATTAGGTGTTATTGTTATGGATGGAAAAGTCATGTTCCCACAAGGTAATGAAAATTATTTTAGTGTTTGGAATTAAGAGAACATTTTTTCCTAGCCGACCAGCTTAAGAATTGCCACAATTCCATATCTGGTGATATGTCTGTTGACACCTCTTTGTAGCCTAGCAGAACTGACCCATATGCAGCATTCTAGTAGGTCACTTATAACCTTGGTTCCTTCTCTGTTCAGTGACTCAAAGATTAGTTTCATCTCACTCTTATGATCATCTCTGTGTATATGGCAATTTTCATGTGGCCAACTTTAGGGCATTTGGAAACATGATAGTAATATCCACAATGTTTCCTGTTTCTGGTGGAGAATGTTGCCGCCAATTGTGTGTGAAAACTCCACCCAGAGTTACCCTGTGGTAAGGTGGGTGGCCAATAAATTTTAGAAATAAATAAACAGCACTTAGCAATAGCACTTAGACTTATATACTGCTTAATAGTGCTTTACAGTCCTCTCTAAGTGGTTTACAAAGTTAGTGTATTGCCACCAACAATCTGGGTCATTTTATTGACTTTGAAAGGATGGAAGGCTGACTCAATCTTGAGCTGGTCAGGATTGAACTCTTGGCAGTGTGAGGAGTTAGCTTGCAATACTGCATTCTAACCACTGTGCCATCTTGGCTCTTACAATAAATACATAAATAAATAAAACTGCTCTTCCAAAATAAATCACTAATGACAAATATGCTTGGAACTGAAATACATGCTGTTTATTACAACAGAATCTTATTTTCAGAATTATAAAATGCAGTTCTTACTATTCATTTCTGTTTAATTAATAAAATCAAACCTGGCATTTTTGCAGATCTACCAAAAGTTCTTTATTAAGATTTCTTATTTTGCTCATGCAGATTAACTTGCCTGATAACCAATTGGTGTTAGTTCCATTTTTTTTTGCAACTGGATTTTGTGATGGAAAACTGTTAAAATACAGACAGTAAAAAAAATTACAATAGACTACTATACATAGTAGACAGCTACTACACTTAAGACAAACTGATCAATTGCTTATAGGATTTGTTATAACATGTGTGAACTTGTGGGAAACTAATTACAACAGGTCATGGGGAAACACATTTTTAAATGTGTTCTGTAGCTGAGTAACAATCAGGGAAAAATGGATATCTGTGCTCGATCGGAATGTGATCAGAAACGGAAAGATGAGGACATTAATAAATCTTTGTTGCACCTATATAATTTCGACATGCACAAATGTGGGCATGATGTTAAAACAATGGGATTTCATAAAGAACAGACAGAATTTGGTCAGATACTGCTAAAACATGAAAAGTTGATTAAGAAACTCTATAGATTTCTGTTAAACTTAAAGATGGAGGAATAACAAGTAAAAGAAACAATGATAACATGGGCAAAGAACTTTGGATATAATATAGAATTAGAAGATTGGCAAAAGTTATGGGAAAGAAATATTAAATTAACTAGAGCAGTGGCATATAAAGAAAACTTATATAAAATGTTTTACAGATGGCATATGACACCAGTGAGATTAGCAAAAATTTTAAAAAATACTTCAAACAACTGTTGGAAATGCAAACAAAGACCAGGTACTTATTATCATATCTGCTGGACATGCCCTAAAGCAAAAATATTTTGGGTTAAAATGCATTTATGGTTGGAGAAAATGACTAAAAAACAAATAAACTTTAAACCAGAATTATTTTTGTTAGGAATAATAGGAGCTAATTATGAGAAAGATTGCAGATATTTAATACTACACGTACTAAAGGCAGCAAGAATTGTATTTGCCCAACATTGGAAAACTGAAAATTTACCAGCTGAAGAAATACTAATTAAGAAAATTCTAGAGTGTGCAGAAATGGATAGATTGACTTTAAAGATAAAAGAGAAAGAAGACTCAGTATATTTTAGAACATGGGATAATTTCTATCAATGGCTAGAAAAATGAGTTAGAGAGTAAGGAATATGATATGTAATTCTGAATATATATTAGCAAGAAGGAAGCTATTGAATGATTAATTAACATATTGTTTACGATAATTAACTATCTATTATTGTTTGTTAAACACATGAACCCAGACATTATGCTGTTTGCTAAATATTGAGAATGTTATTTGGAAAAACCCCAACCCTAACCCCAATCCCAACCCTAACCCAAATCCCAACCCCAACTTATTCCTAACTCTATAAAAACTAATAAAATCTATACAAAAAAAATGTGGGCACGATGTTTAAAAGGGTTATAGCATATCAAAATATATACAATATGTTTAAACATGCTATACAATAGATACTCCTAAAATGGAGAATTACTATAAACTAATTCCAGTTCAACTTTTTTTTTATCACAAGTATACATGCTTGAACAGTTTACACAGTACAGATATAAGTATCCACTGCACCTTTTAAGATTCCAAATAAATTTAGGCCAGTTTTTATGTTTGAGAAATTAAACTCCCCTCCCAAAAAAAGAGCGCCAAACTGTTTGCCCTATTTGCTTTGCTGACACTGTGACTTTCTATATCTCTAAATATGCACAAAATGTAGACCACAAAAAGCTTATTTTTGTTCAAGAAGCACAATTCCCCATGAGCACCTGATCCTTCCAGATAATAATCCCTGAACAAGATCGGTGACTTCACTTCATTCTTTCCTGAGCAAGGGAATCAGGCCTCTCACTGAGATTCAGCCTCAGTGATCTTCATTTACCAAATATGTTGATTAATGTGTAAAATGTTTTTAATAAGCAAAGGGATGGAGAAAGGTCTGCTGTATACAGTGGTGGGATTCAAAAATGTGAACAACCGGTTTTCTGTGTGTGGATGCCGCTTCCGGAAGTCCATTCTGGGCCTGGGCAATAAAAAATTCACTACCGGTTCTGCTGAACTGGTGCGAACTGGCTGAATCCCACCACTCGCTGTATACATAGTAAAAGGAAGTGCTACTGGTAATCTTCTCATTTAGTGATTGTTTGTAGTTACTATGGCACTGAAAAACCTGACTTATGACCCATCTTCCCAGAATCCCCACATAATCAAAATTCTTGGCTACCAGCATGTGTTTGCCATGGCTGGAATGTTCTGGGATCCTGTCATTGCCATTTGTGACCTTCCTAGTCAGTTTCCAACAAGTAAAGTCAAAAGAGGAAACCATACTCACTTAACAACCATATGATTCCTTTAACAACTGCAGTTCACTTAAGCATGGAAAAAAAGATAGTAAAACTGGGTGCAATTCACTTAACAATTGATTTGCATAGCAATGTAAATTCTGGTTCCTAATTCTGGTTGTAAGTCAAGGACTATCTATATACATTTTTGTATACTAGGAAAACCTGAGTGCTTGTAAAATAGTGAGGATGAAATGTGCCAATTTGAGAAGAAAATAAATATGGCAGAAGTAGTTATAATCATTCCAGAAAAAAAACAGGCTGATCCTAGATAATTAGGAAAATATGTGGAAGTAGGCTATTCCCTATATTGATTATGAATTCAATATTGGAAATAGACATAATCAACCATGTTGATACCTTTGAGGATTATCCTAGCCAAAAATATCATTCCAAGGACACTTCCAGCACAATAGTTTGAACGGAAAAATTAAGAGCGCAAAATCTTTAGGCTTTCCAAAAGTTCTCAATGGCTGAGTTGACCATCACAAGTGGAAATGGAGAGGATGATGAGAGAGGAACCTGTGGAATTAATCTGGAAGACTGAGCAAACTCAAGCCAGTGCTGCCCTAAAGAAACATACAAGGAAGGATGGAAGAGTCAAATGTTTCATCTTTAAGAATGAATAGAAACTACATGAAAGTTTTTCGCTACTCTTTTGGGTTGGATGTACTTGACAAAAGCAACTGATTAGCCATTGTTTCTCAACCTTGGCAACTTTTATCATATATGGACTTTAACTCCCAGAATTTCCTAGTCAGCACTGACTGAGGAATTCTGGGAATTGAAGTCCATACATCTTAAAATTGCCAGGGTTGAGAAACATTGGCTTAGCAAAGTATTATGAAGGATTTTTAGATTAGTGTCTTTTTTTCAGACACGTTTTCAATTGCCTTGACTTCTGAGCTGACCGTGATATACTATATTGTTATTGCTTATAGTGGTATTTCTCCAGGAGCAGTTTTAATCTATGCAACAAAGGAAATATGTAAGCAGGCTCTCAGTATTTATTTAATGACTCGGAGCAATGACTCCCTACTCTTATTCATAGTTTTCTAAACTTCTAGTTTTCCAGCTTCTTGAGCCAAAGATACAGGAGATAAATAAAAAAAAATGCAAGATTCAATTAAATCCGAATAGAGGCATAGTATATCTCTGGTTCTCTGCAACATGTGTAAACTTATATAAAATATTATTTTCTCTCCCTTTGCTGCCAAGGCTTCCAGTTACAATTGTATGCAATTGTTGCATCCAATTAATCTGAGAAAAACTTTGCTCAGGAATCAGGGCAATTAGGCTGAACCAAGTGAAGAACAGCTTTAGGAGTGACTGCTTCTTTAAGGTGGAGAAATTTCTGGCAACAACCAACAACTATTTTCTAGAACTCCTGTGCTGGAATTTCATCAGCAGCTGAAAGCAAGGATTCCCTGGTCCGTAGCCCTTCCTTCTAAACTGATTACAATCAAAGATATTAGGGTAAGTCCTGCAGGAATAAAGCATCACCTGCTGATTATTTAATTAAGTTCTTTCTCGAAATGTGTTTTTTTTCTCAGGAAGTGACACATGGATGTGGTCTTATCCCTTTGGGGTGTCAGCATTAAGCAGAGAGGTAAGAAATAATGGGGCTACAGTCCTACAATACACCCTTAAGTAAATAGTAATAACATTAATAATAAAGTTGGAAGGTACCTGGGAGATCATATAGTCCAACCCCCTGCTCAGGCAGGAAACCCTATACCATTTCGGACAAATGGCTGTCCAGTCTCTTCTTAAAAACTTCCAGTGTTGGAGCATTCACCGCTTCTGGAGGCAGGTTGTTCCACTGGTTAATTGTTCTAACTGTCAGGAAGTTTCTCCTTAGTTCTAGATTGCTTCTCTCCTTGATTAGTTTCCACCGGTTGCTTCTTGTCCTGCCTCCAGGCGCTTTGGAAAATAGCTTGACTCCCTCTTCTTTATGGCAACCCCTGAGATATTGGAACACTGCTATCATGGCTGTTCAGTCTTTTCTTATAAACTTCCAGTTTTGGAGCATTCACCACTTCTGGAGGCAGATTGTTCCACTGATTGTCTAATTAATTAATTAGCTAATTGATTAATAGTCTTGAAGCCCATGCAACTTCCTATGCTTAAGTAACAACTCCAAGCTAACAACTCCATTGAAATCATGCTTGGGTGGGGGGGGGAGAGAAATCAACTCCAGTGATTCACTTAACTGGGGCAAGACAGCTCGTAAAACGGGGCAAAAAATCACTTAAATGTCTCACTTAGCAACAGAAATATTGGGCTCAATTGTGGTCGTAGGTCAAGGACTACCTGTAGTTTTGTTTCGCACTTGAAATAGTGGCAAAAAGTGGAAGAGACACGCCTGCTTCACAATCTGCCGGCGTTAGGAGATGCTCAACTCCGGGGTCTCCAAGTAGATAACGCGCAGCTACTTCGACTGGACATTCAGCCTTTCTGACGTGGCTCTCCAGCAGGCGGAAGGCGAGATCGCGACGGAAAGCGCTTCTCGGGGAGAAATCAGAATTCCCTCCTTGGGCCTTACCTTGTACTGGGCAAAGGGATAGTGACGTGCACCGAAGGAGGAGGAGGAGGAGGAGGAGGGAGCAAATGAGCCTTTACTTTGAGGCGGAGAAGGAACGCCAGAGCCCGGGAAAGGAGGCGGGCCGCTCGTCCTGTCGCCCAATCAGGGCCGCCCGACCCGGGGAGGTTTGAAAGAAGCTCAGGGAGCGCTCGTGGTCTTCTTGCCGGCTTTCCAAGCGGAGCCGGTGGCCGCTCGGCTTCTGCTAACGTGGGGTTGTGGTGGTCGCAGATTCCCGTCGCTGTGGAACTTTTCCTCCCGCTCTTTCTACTGTTAGACCTATTGCTGTTTCTCTCTTCCTCCTCCTGGCTTCACTTCTTCTCCCGACGACGGCGACAAACGGATCTCTTTTAACCCCGGGCTCTCGCAAGCCATCCACTGGACGAGCGTTGGATCCTGCTCTTTTCCCATCCTCAAGTGCACTGTAGCCCGTTCGGTTCCTCGGCGCCACCGAAGCTTACCACGTGGGGAGTAAAGGCAGGGCGGCTTTGAATGGGGTCTTGCTGCTTTGCGCCGGTCTCCCGCGAGGCGGCTGCATCCTGAGCATCCCCCGAACCGCGCTCCAGGTAAGGATCGCGGGCGGGAAAAGCCCGCGCCGCTTTCTCTTCTCCCTGCGAGCGGGCAAGTCCGCCGGGTGGTCTTGCAAACGGGTGGCGCCGGTGCAGTCATTAAGTTGCGTGCCGGTGTTTCACCTCCTACATATAGTACTCGCGAGTCGAGAAGGGCTCTCTGCCTGATGGAGGGGCTGACTCTGACCCCTTTCCATCGGCTCTTTCGAGGCGTCGATCCGAGGATTGGAATCCACCGCGGCCAGCGACCGAGCGTTGCTTCCCATTCCGTTCTGGAGGAAGCCTTACCAGTCAGAGGGCGGGCGGTGCTCGGTTTGCGGGGAAGAGAAGCTGCGGCGAGAGCAGGGAGCGCTAGCGGGCGGCAGAGTAGGAGCGTTGGGAGCAGAGGCGTTCCCCTTTCCCTTTAGGGACCGGGAGAACTTGAGCCGAGCAACTTGCAGAGCTCGCTGCCCCGATGGGGCCCGGTGGGTGTCATGTCGCCCGCGCTGAGTTTGGACATAAGCGTAAAGTCAGGTACTCCTCGCCTTACGACCACAATTGAGCCCAAATTTTCTGTTAAGTCAGATATTTAAGTGAGTTTAGCCTCATTTTACGACCTTTCTTGCCGCACCTGCAGTTATCACTGCAGTTGATAAATTAATAACCCAGGTGGTTTAAGAGAATCTGGCTTCCCCATTGAATTTTGCTTTGCTTTGCGAAGGTCGCAAAAGGTGATCACACGACCTTGGGCCAGAGCAGCGGCCATAAATATGAACCAGTTGCCAAGCCTCTGATCACAGCATCGTGGAGATGCTGCAAAGGTGGTAACTGTGAAAAAACGGTCCCATAGTAACTTTGAATGGTCGCTAAACGAACGGTAGTAAGTCGAGGACTCCCTGTAATGGCTTTGTGGCGATGACCACCCCTCTCAAGGTTGCTCGTGTTTTCCTTCCACCTCAGGCTTTACTTTAGCATAGGGCTGTCTAAATCCCCCTTCCCCATAACTTGACTGGGGGCGGGCGGGTATCTGAGGTGACTCGTTGTCGAGAGTAGTGGGGAGAAAGAGAACGGCGGCTGGCGGGCAGCCCATTGTCGGCGCTTGCAGAGGCTTCAGCCTGACGGAGTTCCAGCAAACTTCCCTCCAAGATGGGAGGGAAGATAGCGGCCTGCAGGACGTTGGTGTCTGGCGCCGGAAGAAACCAAGGCGCCGGCTTGAAAAACTGAGGGCCTGAAACGCCGCTTGGCTTGCGGAGACGAGGAGCGAACACCAAAACCCGGCCGCCGGTTGCTCCAGAGCCCAGGAGAGCCTTTGTTTCTCAGCGCTGGGCGCCATGTGATCGGGGCTCGCGGTGCCCTCCTCCCCCCACCTCTCTTTTGGGTGGCTGCAGCGGGGTTTCTCCCGAGACGGGCTTGCTCAGCTGACAATCTTGATTGGAAAGCAACACCGGAGTAGGTTGCGGTCGACGGACGGGGAGCAGCTGCGCCCTATCCTAAAGCAAAGTGCACGTGAGTGCAGAAGGCTAATCCTTCTCTCTCCCCCCCCCCCCCCCCCCCCAGCTGGAGAGTTAGGAGCTTCCTGTCCACCTGTGTCTCCTATACGCACTTTGGTCCTCTTACCCGTTTTGGAGAGATGCTTTGGCGTGCAGAGGTGAAGACTGATCGGGGACGTTTGTATAAATGGCTGGTGGACAAGGACCTCCTGCCCCCTCTTCCATCTCTGTTTCAGCAAGGCTCGCTTTTGTTTACTTCCATACGTGCACCCTGAATCTGGTTGGAAGGAATTATGCAGAAGCAGCTGCTCCCCCAGGCCATGGTATAAACTAGGCTGGTAAATGAGATTTCTGGCGTGGAGTGGGTTGTCCACAGCAAAACAAAGCTTTAGCTTGCTTCATCTATAGATGCTTCTAATAGATACAGAGGATCTTTCCTTTTGTTGGAAGACAAAGAAACTGCTTGGGGAAGTTGGTTCATTTATTCCTCACTGCAAAGGAATAATTAGTTTTTCTAAGTTATACTGCACAGCTTCTGAAGTTTTATATTCCTGTCACAGCTGGGGAAGGAGTGACTTTGCTGATGAAATACAGCCATAGTATTTTGTGTTCTTGTGATCATATATTTGTGGACTTTCCTCACAAGCTGCATCTACTGACTTAGGGCAACAGTCTCATCCTACAGAAGGGCATTTCTTGTTCAGGTGCAATTGCACACTGTGTGACATGCATTAATTGAATTCTGTTGGTGTTTCTTCCAAATAATATGATAAAGGAACGGAATGTTAGGAACATAATCTTGAAAAATGCAGACCTCTATAAGTGCAATTTAATACAAAAATACTTACGAATATACAACCTTCTATTGATCACATCTTTGGTTATGTACTGTGGTATCACCACTTCAGCATTGCAGCATCAAATTCAATATGGTTAATAGTTGTTGACTTTTCCAGAATGGGTTCAGAATGCACCAAGGCTTGAACAGGATAACTAGTTAATAATTCCATGCAGTTTTCTAGGCAACATTTTCAGAAGTGGTTTGTCATTGCCTCCTTCATAGGGCAGAGAGAGGGGGAGAGAACTGCTCCAAGATTACCCAGCTGGTTTTGTCTCTAAAGCAGGACTGAATCTCTAAGTCCTCTCAGTTTTTACCCTGGTGCCTTAACTACTGGACCAAAGTGACTACCTAAAAGGGAACAGAAACAGGTTTGGTTGTAAAAGCATTTCTATCCTTTAAAGCTTCGATTAGTAATTCCTGGAGTTTTTAGGTAGTCACTTGAAGTCAGCATCACAGCCATCCAATTTTAATTCCATGTGCTATAAATACTGGTATTCGCAGTATACCAGACATTATATTCTAAGATAGGTGCTTAATAATTGCATGCGTACCTTTGCACGGACGTGTTTCCAAATTGCTTTGACACATTTTCCCCCTTAAACAAGTTGCATTTACACCGCTGGCATTCGTTTTCTGCATGTTTTGAAACATAATTTGAAGGAGAGCACCCTAAATTCATTTTCTTTAAATTGTAGTGTTCTACTGAGTAATTGTGGTTTGTCTGTTCACAGCAACTAATCTAAATATCATATTACTTGACAGAAGTAAACAGCTCTATCACCTTGCCCACTAAACAATAGCAATATGTCTATTGTGATAACTTAAAGCAAAAATGATAATGAACTGTGAAGATAGTCTGTTCCAAAGAGACCATCTGGCAGTTTGCAGTCAGTCTGCTATTTCTATGAAAAAAAAAACCAGTATTAACAAGTCATCTCTTGAAAATGTTGAATTGTGTATATTTTGATTACATGTAGCATCTTTCTATAAGTATCTGCTCAGATGCCTCACAAGTGTGAACATACTGTGTTAAGCCATGGTTTCTTCAAGTATAACGTGCTTCACTTTATCATGATTTATTAAATAAAACATGCTGAACAAGATGAAACAAATTACATGATGATTTAATGCGATACATAAACCCAGCCACTGAGCTGAATAAGGTTTACTCACGTTAAATGTACATCATATTCACAACCATATTTATCAGAATCTTATGGAAAATTTTAAATTCTCTTGCAAGGAAATTCTGGAAAGAGGAAGAAAGAAAGCTTTTGTAACGGTGGACTTTCCTGATGACAACATCCTGTTTTATGCCAAACTCCCTTAATGCTTCAACAGATTATTGAAGTATCTTAGTAATACTCTCTCCACATTAACACTTAGGAGAATACTTTTGCTTATAAGCTGCTGAGAGGATGTCTAAGAGATGCTGAAACTTCACTTAATAGAAATCAAGTCAGTGCTTACATTAGCAATAAGAGGAAGTGGACCGTCTTCTATTAGAAATGTTCAGTGTCATAATCAAAGCAAACTCAAACATGAGGTTTTTTTTTAATCCAGTCATTTTTGGCGTTACTAGATCTGGGCTGCAGAAATCTTGATCCCACTAGAGATGGCAGCAAGAACAAGGATTTTGCTGCCAGTTGCTCATCCAGTTTTCTGTATCCCACAATAGTCCCTTGCCATTTCAGCTTTGCTCTAAAAACCTAAAGAATTTGTACGGTACATGTGTGTGCATACATATGTATGGAAACGATGCCTGTAGATTTCCATAGCAGTTTTTAAGAACCTTGTTTAAAGTTGAAAATTGGGATTGCTTCCTGAAGAAAGACATGTTCAATTGCACTGAATGTGTTAAGTTTCCTCTTACTATTAAAACTCTAAATATCTCATTTCTCAGTGTGTATGCCTGAATGTTACAATTAATTTTGGAATCCTTGTTCCTTGGAGTTAAGCATGCAGGAAAGAGAGAGGTGCTGTTCTTGTTATGCTACCCTGAATGTTAAGTGTCAGCCCCAGGAAGGTTTAGTTCATTGAGTGCGATGCTTCTCAGTGAAGGCCATGTTTAAGTAGCAAAATCTTACCGCCTCTACTGCTTTGACCTGGATCTGTCTTTTTGCCTCATTGATTATCATTATTTTACATTTGTTCATTAACTCATTTGAGATATGAATACCTCTAGAGAAAGCAAGTTGATGTGATCAAATTCCCGGCTAGGAAATATGCTGTAAATGTTAATGGTATTTTTGTTATTGTGATTCGTACATTTGCCATCTTTAATAATTTTTGGTTTCGTTTTATCTGCACAACCTTGTTTTTCAGATAATTAAATTGTATCTGTGCTGATTGATTCTTCTACCTGATGTAAAACTTCATGTGATCCAGCAAGGGCAATGAAGAGTAGCACCACTGATGATACTTTAGAGCAGCCTGCCCTAAGCCAGTGTCCTTCAGGTGTGCTTTTTCCTTGAGAGTGGTGGGGCAAGTTCTTGTCCATAGGGTCTATCAGAAAAAATTGGAGAGCAGGTGCTAAGGAAAGACCAGAGCAATTTGGATAGTGGTGCTGAACTAGAAACTAGGAGACTATGAGTTCTGGTTTTCCCTTCAATACAAACACTGGCCAGGTTAATTTAGGGAAGCCTGTCTCTATCAGCCCCCCCCCTCCAATGGTTGTGGGCAGAATAGGAAGTGGTAGCATTATATCCTCTGTTTGAAGTTTACAGTAATAAAGATGGGAATATACATCTAATATATAACATTCAGAGTTGCCTTAATGGTGAGATGGCATATAAATTTAATAAAACAAATATTTTGTGACTAAGCCAGGCCACTTGTACATTATTCAGTAAAAGCTGGATCTGGAAGCCTAATCATTTTACCAAGCCACCAGGGCAGAATATATGAAAAAAAAATTCAGTTATGGGGTAGAACAGTGATGGCGAACCTTTTAGGGACCGAGTGCCCAAACTGCAACCCAAAACCCATTTATGCATCGTCGGGTGCTGGGTGGGTGTGGCCTATTGGCTGGGTGTGGCCCATTGGCTGGGTGTGGCCCATTGGGTGGGCGTGGCTGCGGTGGTAACGGCAGACTGGGTGGGACTAAAAAGTTCAATCAATCAATTCCAACTTTGCAAGATCTTCTTTTCCCCACGAGAAGTTGAAATTGACTGATTGAACCTTTTTTTTTTTTTGCACACGGCGACGGAGGCCTAAAGCGAAAAGGTTTTATAAAACCCAGCTGAAGGCCTAGGACTGGGGCAATGGCATGCATGCCCACAGAGAGGGCTCTGGGTGCCGCCTCTGGCACCCGTGCCATAGGTTCGCCACCACTGGGGTAGAACCTCCAAATGTCATCTCCCATTACCTAGCTATGGCCAGTGGTGTGGGATTGATTGTAGAAGCTGTACTAAATATTTGCAGAAATGAATAAGACCTGCAAGAGATTTAGGTTGCCTAATCCAGTCTTTGCATACAAAATATGTGAGGCCATTAGACTTGTTTAATCCAATTAAGAAAAGTATTTTCCTTGGCAGCTTGCATGGATAGATGAACATTGCAACAAACTCTGTAGAATAGGGTGGCCGGTGAATTCCTTGATGTAATTTATTTGCACTTGTGTATAATTTACTTTCAGTTGGCCAAGAAGTGTTCATGAGTTGAATTAATTTAAATTAGAAAATAGCAAATAACTTTTTAGTTATCATGGGAATATTCAAATAAGCAGAATATTAACTTTGCTTGATATATTATTCCACTTTTAAAAAGCAAGTTAGGAAATGACATTGGCACCTGTTGATTAGGGAGTAAAGGAAACTGTTATAAACATTATAAGTTAGTTTGTTTAAATTGTGTTTAAGGTTCTGCCCTATTTAAATTTGATAATTAGGTTTACATGAAAAAAACAATTACTTTGATTACAGAAAGTAGGAACTGTAGTTCAACACGTCAGCAATTAGGCAAGGTTAAATACTGGAGCAAGGAATCACTGAGTTGGAAGAGGCCATTAAAACTACTGAGGACTAAATGCGTGCCTATAAAGATCCTGATTTAAAACATTAAAAGATGGAGAGCCTGCCCATTTCCCTTTGTGACTGATACTTCTGTCAAGCTTTTATTGTCAAGCTCTCTACATTCAAGCAGAATCTACCTTCCTGTAGTTTAAATCTGTGATTCTGCATCCTGAAATTTCAGCCTTACTCTGTGTAGCACTTCTTCTGCAGTTTATCATATGCAACTCCCTTGATCTTTCTTGCCCCTTCCAATCATTATTGGATCAACCTTCCAGAACCTTTGGCAGATATCAAAGGAGCCAAAGTCCAGTTAATCTAGAGATCATTTGTGAATTCCATCAGTTGTCTTAACAGAAAGTACTAGATAAAAGTAAGGACATTTTTGTCATCCACCTGTAAATGCACGAATGGCCTCATTATTTGGATCTTTTTTTGTTAACTTTTTTAAATTAACTTTTGTTAACTTCGACTGACAGAAGATCCAGTGTTATGATTTCAGAATTGACTTTGTCTTTTCATGCTGCATCTAATTGTTAACTTCTGTGATGATCAGTTAAGAATAAAAAGTTCACTTTAGAGACTTGGGTGGGAGAGACTAAATATAAGAACTAATAATTTTATTAGTCTACTTCTATGACTAATAGTTACGATAAAGCAATTGGAATTTTGTAAACAATAGGATGATAACGAATGTGATGAATACTTTCCTGGTTATTTCAGTACTTATAGAACAGTGGTGGCGAACCTATGGCAGGGGTGCCAGAGGCAGCACTCAGAGCCCTCTCTGTGGGCATGTGCACCGTCACCCCAGTCCTAGGCCTTCAGCTGAGTTTTATAAAACCTTTTCACTTTAGGCCTCCGCTGCCATGTGCAAAAAAAAAAAAAAAGGTTCAATCAGTCAATTTCAACTTCTTTGGGGAAAAAAAGAGTTCTTGCAAAGTTGGAATTGATTGATTGAACTTTTTAGTCCCACCCAGTCTGCCGTTACCACTGCAGCCATGCCCACCCAATGGGCCACGCCCACCCAATGGGCCACACCCACCCAATGGGCCACACCCACCCGGCACTCGACGATGAATAAGTGGGTTTTGGGTTGCAATTTGGGCACTCAGTCTCTAAAAGGTTCGCCATCACTGTTATAGAAGAACAAGGCTACTTGGCCTGCAAACAATGAGTAGGCTGGATTGTATTGGTAATTTTATGAGCAAATTGCTTTAGTTATTTTGTATTCCAATTTCTTCTAGCAGGAAGCAATTTGGTCATTAATCTAAGATTACAGGGTTGTTTTTTTTTTTAATAAACCATATAGTCTCTGTGAAGTCAGCCTCAATCTGTATCTTTTCCTCTCCTCTACCCCTTTCAAAATGTAGGAAGGGACCCAGTATTGCTAGCCAAACTGGGATGGAGCACATACAGCCAGTCCCTGATTCTAAGGATAACGAAAGGTTCATTTAAAACTACAGAGAATTCACAAGAATTAGCATTAGAAAGAAAAATGGGTCCTATTGGAAATTTATTAACTTGATTTATATTTACATTTCTTACTCCTAATGTCAAGCCCATATCATAACAGCTTAAAGCCATATCTGGCTTCCATTTATTTTTTGAGAGAGAGCATGACATGTCATATTTCTTATAAAATCTAGACAGCACAATACTCAAGTCGAGCACAGAATGACATGCTGATCTTTTAGGTCTCCAGAATGATTTACCAGATATAATTATAAAGTGGCAAGTAATAATGAAATACAGGTAGTCTTCCGCCTACGACCGCAACTGACCTCAACTTNTCAGATATAAGTAAACAAATATTAATATCTCTAACTCCACAAAGTATATTATTCTACATGAGTAGGTAAAATATATAAAAGAAAAGAAAATTTTTTCTAAAAACCTAAATTATATTCCACCACTCTATGCTTCTTTTGAATATAAACAATCCATCTTCTCCATATTAATAAAAATTGTTCATTTGAATAATTCTTCAAACCTTGATCTTTCTTGTCCCTTCCAGTCATTATTCGATCAACCTTCCAGAACCTTTGGCAGATATCAAAGGAGCCCAAAGTCCAGTTAATCTAGAGATCACTTGTGAATCCCATCAGTTGTCTGAACAGAAAGTACTAGATAAAAGTAAAGACATTTTTGTCATCCACCTGTAAATGCACGAATGGCCTCATTATTTGGATCTTTTTTTGTTAACTTTTTTAAATTAACTTTTGTTAACTTCAACTGACAGAAGATCCAGTGTTATGATTTCAGAATTGACTTTGTCTTTTCATGCTGCATCTAATTGTTAACTTCTGTGATGATCAGTTAAGAATAAAAAGTTCACTTTAGAGACTTGGGTGGGAGAGACTAAATATAAGAACTAATAATTTTATTAGTCTACTTCTATGACAAATAGTTACGATAAAGCAATTGGAATTTTGTAAACAATAGGATGATAACGAATGTGATGAATACTTTCCTGGTTATTTCAGTACTTATAGAACAGTGGTGGCGAACCTATGGCAGGGGTGCCAGAGGCAGCACTCAGAGCCCTCTCTGTGGGCACGCGCATCATCGCCCCAGTCCTAGGCCTTCAGCTGGGTTTTATAAAACCTTTTCACTTTAGGCCTCCGCTGCCATGTGGAAAAAAAAAAAAAAGGTTCAATCAGTCAATTTCAATTTCTTGCGGGAAAAAAAAAGTTCTTGCAAAGTGGAATTGATTCTGCCATTACCACTGCAGCCATGCCCATCCAATTGGCCACGCCCACCCAATTGGCCACACCCAGCCAATGGACCACACCCACCCGGCACTCGACGATGCATAAGTGGATTTTGGGTTGCAGTTTGGGCACTCAGTCTCTAAAAGGTTCACCATCACTGTTATAGAACAGTGGTTCTCAACCTGTGGGTCGGGACCCCATTTGGGGTCGATCGACCATTTCACGGGGGTCGCCAAGCAAGGCTGTCCGCCATTTTTTTTGTCCGCCATTTTTTCCCCCTTTTCCGGCGGGTGCCTTACCTCCCTTGGGCTGGGCCAGCTGGTGGTCGGCCTGCTCCGTCTCTGCCGCTTGCCAGCTACGCC
>NW_015386355.1:575178-589607 GCF_001527695.2 Protobothrops mucrosquamatus
CTTCCATTTATTTTTTGAGAGAGAGCATGACATGTCATATTTCTTATAAAATCTAGACAGCACAATACTCAAGTCGAGCACAGAATGACATGCTGATCTTTTAGGTCTCCAGAATGATTTACCAGATATAATTATAAAGTGGCAAGTAATAATGAAATACAGGTAGTCTTCCGCCTACGACCGCAACTGACCTCAACTTTTCCATTGCTAAGCAAGACAATTGTTAACTGAGTTTTGCCCTGTTTTATGACCTTTATTGCCATAGTACTGTACTTAAGTGAACCACTGTAGTTGTTAAGTTAGTATCACAGTTGTTAAGTGAATCTGACTTTCCCCATTGACTTTGTCAAAAGGTGATCACATGAACCTGGGACACTGCAACCATCATAAATACATGCCAGTTGCCAAGGGTTCAAATTTTGATCATGTGATCTTGGGGATGCTTCAACAGTGGTAAGTATGAAAACCGGTCATAAGCAACTTTCTTCCATGCCATTGTAACTTGGAATGGTCACTAAACAAATGATTGCAGTGATCCATTTTTATCCCTGTTCATTCATAATTGCAGACAACAATGGAATCCATTAATTCAGAGGTCACCAACCTTTTGTTGGTTGGTGGACTGGAGGAAAAGGGAGGGGAAAGCAATTTACATGTGTGCATGCGCACCTGTGCCACACAGGGTGGGGCTAGCACTCGTGTGATACTAGCCCCACCCTGTTCTTGCGTGGCGCACCGCCTTGTTTTGATGGCCCATTTTTGTGCCCTACAGTGTGGCTGTGGCCCGTTTTTGCGCCCTGGAGTGCATCAATGGTCCATTTTTGCACCCCAAAGCGCGGTGTCAGCATCCCGTTTTTGTGCCCTGAGGTGCATTGGTGCCGATGTCCCATTTTTGCGCTCTGAGGCGCAGTGGTGGCGGCCCGTTTTTGCCGCAGCCCACAGGTTGGGGACCCCTACATTAATTCAAAGGTTCAAAATCAGCCACGTTGTTATTACTGGCATTATGGTTCCTTCTTTTTTTTCCTGCTATCTTATCCTGTTAATCTTTGAACACTATTCTACAAGTTATCCTGTATCATCTCTCTTCCTTCCCAGCAACAGTGACTTCATAGTTTATTTATTTATGTCCTATCTTTATTATTTTTATTAATAACTCAAGGTGGTAGTTCGTGTTTCTTTTTTGTTTGTGTTGGGTTCCTCTTTTTTTTTAAAAAAATACTGTCTTGGGAGAAAGAAAAGCAGTAGAACAACTGGAAAACTGTTACTTTTCGATTGCTCAGTGTAGTAAATTTTATGTTACTTTAACCTAAAATGATTAGAAAATAATTTAAAAATTGGCCACGAATGGGTCTTAAAAAACTGTGGACTGTAAGAGATGTCAAAGTTTTTTAGGCTGAGTTCTTTGAATGATATATAAAAGCTTCAAAGTGCCAGATCAGCAAGTACAAAGAATTGGGCAGACAGCAAAATACTGAATGTGTTTGAATTGAATTTAAATGTAATTAAACTAAGAATTGGTTTACCATTGACCTTCTAAACACATAATGATTTCTCTGTTTTGTCTCTTAGAAGTTGACATTCTCATTATATATTTTGCAGGATTTCTTGGGGTGTCATTGAAGACTTTCATGAGCCTACTGGCCTGGGGTTTCAAGTTATTTATTCCATTTTACCAAAAAATAAGCTTACAGCTTATTTTATCTATCTGACTCTTATCAGTAAGAGTCAGATGGGTACATGCCCAAGAGAACACTACAAGAATGGAAAACTGAAATTAATATTTTGGAAAAAAAATTAGATCATGTAGGAAAGATATTTGCAAATTAGGAGAACCTTTGCAAAATGAAATCAGTTTTTCCCCTTTCTTTATTTTGGGCACAGGGAGCTAACATGCTATAACAATACAGACGTAAGCACAGTAGGAGGTCCCATTTCAGTTGGCCCCCTCACTGCTGCTACAATGAACATAATACATTAATAAAGCGATTGATTTAGATTTACCTGTTTTAAAAGGATATGCAGTGGCTGCGAGGGATCCTACCGCTCACCGTAGCGTAACAATGAGAATATCCCAGCAGGGTAAGTTGCTAATACCACACACCGAAATTAATTCTGCTTGCTTCAAGTATTAAATAATTAGAGGCACTCATCAAACTAACTTCATCAGCGCATCTAAAAAGGAGAAAAATGACAATCGGGTTTTTGTTCCCTTATCTCATCTAACATTCATAGTGATAAAATTCAAAAACTCTCTGTGATTTGCTCCAATGAATTTCCACAGGTCTGCTAGGAAATGGTTAGCCTGCCAAGCTTCCAGATTTGGCCCGTATCACCAAGGGTTGACAAACGCTTGCTTTTTTAGAAATTGTATTTTAAAGCTTAATATTTCTCTAGAACTTCAATTGAGCATGTGTGCACACATGTCCAAACATATATTTTTTTTTAATGGAAGAAGTATGTGTGTTCGTGTGCACCACCTCATCTGCATCCTAGGTGCTTCTAGTTGCTCCTGACCCTCGGAAGCTATCAGTAGATGGAGTCATGGAAAGGAAGGATTTGTGATTCTTGGCCTCCAACCTCCGTAATCTCAAGAATAACATACAGTGCACAATACTCATCCATATGTACCTCATCTATATAATATCTTTTTTGTATAGTGACAAACCCTTAAGGTGCGCTGTAAGTTTGGTTGAACTGAGATACAACAGCTGTCCAGTTATTCCATAAATTTCCGTGGCTGAGGTTAGACTTGAACCTGAGATCTCATCCCTAATTCAGCACCTTAACCATTGTACTGTTCTTGCTACCCCTGAGCTTGGATGGAATTTATAGTATAAAAATTGATTTGCATTTGTGTTTGGTTTAGCTCTTGAGTTGAACAGCACAATGCTTTGCCAACAGCAGGAGCTGTGTACTTTTGAACAGCGATTTGAAAGAATTATCTTACAGATTCCCCCCCCCAAATAAAAATCACATAGTATTCCAAAATGGAATTTTTCATTGCACAAACAGGTGTACAGTTTGCAGATCTATTGGTATATCTTCACCTATTTCTGGACTCAAACCTATATGGATTTGGAGAATTCTATACAAAGAAGTAAATGTTTAGGAAAGCTGAGCACACACAAAAAATATTTAGGAAAGGCATCTCAGTTGCAGTCTTTTGACAGCTTCTTAAAGACAATTCTTATAAAATTTGACAGAACTGATTAATTACTAAGTGCACGCAATATTGATATATGGATCTGATTTTTATTGATCTGCACATCAATGAATTATCAAAAAGAATATACTTCCTTGCTTAAGGAGGTATTTTGATCAGAATAAAGAACCTTTTCAATACGTTGCTTGAAATGTTGCACAAAAACCCTCCCTATATGAATCAAACAAAATTTCAGGAAGGAAGCATGATGCTGTAGTGAAAAGTCTCCTTCCATGCAGAGAAACTTTGATTTTTCAGTTATAGAGGCAAATGCATAGATAAAGAAGTAGCAGAAGAACAGACTTTGCATAGCCCACGATATTGGAGGGGGAAAAAAAATGCAAGAAAGGAATTATTCGAGAATAGTACTCTGGAACAAACATAAAGAGGTATTAACTTTAGTAGGTCAGTATATCTAATTGCTTGGAGTCATTTTGTTTGAGATTGGTTATATTACAGTACCTAAAAGAACATTTAATTGCACTACATTTTACAGCTTTGTCCTCTCCCACATCTTATTCAGTATCTCCATGAAACCTCTCGATGAGTTCAGAGAGAGAGAGACTCAGTTGTATATCTGTACCCTAAGCTCAATGTAAGACTGTGGTGTAATTCTAATTCAGTGTCATAGGACAGTTAGAGAGAAAGGCAAGTCCAGATTCAACCAAGCAACGTAGAGTTGTTGAAGGACTGTTCCACTTAAAAGTAGTTGTGGAATCTCTCTCTGTGTATGGTATGTGGGTATATGTGTGTGTCTTTCTAGACTTAAGGCTCCTGCTAAAAGAGCAGGAAAAACGTGATCAGGAGGGCCTTTGCCTAGCTTTCTTAGGTATGCTAGTTGCCACCTTTCTTGGAATTAAGAGCGCTTCATACCTTTTCCAGCTCTTGATTGTGCTATTATAATTTGCTATACATGGAGCTGACCTTGAAAATGATCAATACACAATTCAGTTTCTGAGGTGATCATGGTACAGACTAAGAATAATATTATACGAACTGCATAGTACTTTCCCTTTTGGTGTGCCTGAATGCCTTCCAGGAGTAGCTTAGTTGTGTGTGTGTGTGTGTGTGTGTGTGTGTGTGTGTATGTATATGTATATGTATATATGTAGGTGTGTATATATATGTAGGTCTTTGGTTATTCAGATTTTCTCCCGCGTAAAATTGGAAGTGTCTTGGCGACGTTTCGACGAAGTCACATTCGTCATCTTCAGGCTGGTGTTTTCAGCTTCGTGCTTCTAGGAGTAATGTGTGATCGCAGCTGTTTCTTCCTTCCTTCAAAAAGGAAGAAACAGCTGCGATCACACATTACTCCTAGAAGCACGAAGCTGAAAACACCAGCCTGAAGATGACGAATGTGACTTTGTCAAAACGTCGCCAAGACACTTCCAATTTTACGCGGGAGAAAACCCGAATAACTAAAGACCTACATACAAACACCCGCGAAAACCTCAGAAAACATATATATATGTTTTGAGAGTTGTAGAGGTATGCCTAAAAACCTATTTTACTTTCCAGGGTGTCACATTCGAGCAAGTTAAAGGAACACCCATGGGCTCCCCAATCTCTAGTGTCATAGCGGAGGCAGTGCTCCAACAACTAGAGCGTGCAGCTATGGCCCAGTACCAACCCAAGTTTTGGGCTCGGTACGTTGATGACACATTTGTGGTCATCAAGAAATGCCAAAAGAACAACTTCATGACTATACTAAACTCTATATACCCTGACATCAGATTCACAGTGGAAGAAGAGAACCAAAGTTCCCTAGCCTTTCTGGATATGTGGGTCCACCGTTTACCTGATGGATCTTTATGTACAAAGGTGTATCGAAAACCCACACACACAGATAGAATTCTTCACTACAGGAGTAACCATCCAGCAGCTCATAAGATTAGCTGCATCAAGGCATTATTCAAGCGGGTGAATTCCCATTGCAGCACGGTTGAGGCCAAGGTGGAAGAGAAGAGACACCTCTTCCGTATTTGTAAACAAAATGGTTACCCACTGAGGTTTGTTAAACGTCACAGCATAATAACTAAATCCAGGGATGACCAACCTAATGACAATATACCACCGCAAATGACACGCATTTCCTTACCTTACGTTAATAATGTCTCTGAGGCAACGGCCAGGTTACTGGCCACTCATAACATAAGGGTTGCCCACAGACCTAATCAAACGTTGAGGTCCAAGATCATGCGACCCAAGGACCCACTACCTACTGCAGAGAAATCTGCAATAGTATACAAGATTGACTGCAAGAACTGTCACAGCAATTATGTGGGGGAAACAGCAAAAAGGCTAAAAACTTGCTTACATGAGCACAAATTAGCCATTAGAAGAGGCGATCAATACTCCCAGGTTTGGGCACACATGGCAGAATTTGGCCATGAATTTGACTTTGATAATGCCCATATCCTCTCCAGCGATGCCACAAAAGGTGGTCGGTTATTAAAAGAAGCTTGGCTTTCAAACGAAGATTCAGTCAATCGACACATAGACCTTTGCCCGGTACAACAGACGTTAAGAACATGGGGCATGGACAGACGTCCCGCTTGCTATCAACACCCTAACGGATTCCTGCATGATTCAAGACCCATTAACTCCCGACAACCTACAGACTCCCCCCCGATGTCTGAACAACAGCTGACGGTCTTTGAACGACAACCGACGAATTCCCCGTCTTTGGATACAAACGCACACTCATCGACAAGGGGGAGCTCCCCAGGTGGTGAAAGAGGGAGAGACGACATACTGGGAGGCTTCCACCCCCCCTCCCTCCGTTGCATCCCAGGAGGGTACCACCCCCGAAGCCGGTGAGCGATGCCCGGGGTATAGATACAGCCACTGGAAGACTGGATCGTGAAACATTGAGGGGTGACCCTGAGAACTGGTACGGGAAGAGATCCTCGACGAAGGAGACTGAGGAGTATATGATGACCTTCACACCCGAGCAGAGAGGGGAGCGCTCGATCGATCCATCCGATGCGCACCCGCAGCACCACAGAACGCTCACGCCTACAATACGAACCCCCGCTGACGACAGGGGAGAGGGGAGGGAGAGAGGGTAGAGAGAAAGAGAGGGAGAGGGAGGGGGAGAGAGGGGGAGGGAGAGAGAGAGAGAAAGAGAGGGAGACTCGAGGATCAAGCGCTCAAGGAAAACCGTAGACATCAATGGTGGAGCAACAAGAAAACCGCCCTGAATAACATGGGCGAGAGGGATCTTGAGGGAGAGGCTAGAGAGAGATGGATCAGAGGGGGTGACACACATATGAGTATTACGTACGGAGAAGGGGGGGCGGAGAACATAGAGTGGATCAAAGAGGGAGATACCCCTGATAACATGGGTAAGAGAGACACTGAGAGAGAGGTTAGAGAGGGACGGATTAGGGTAGGGGATACACATACGAGTGTTACGAACGGGGAAAGGGGAAGAGAAGATGTAGAGCGAGTAACGGCCAATTGGAGCCGGAGCAGGACGCACGATAGAGGAGGGGGAGGAAGGAGAAGGACGAATACACAACATGGGAAACCCCTTAAGGGAGAGAGTGCTTTGGAGGAGAAAAAGGAGAACATGGAGATAGCGATCACTCAAAAAGGGGGGGAGGAAATCCCATGCGATCTAAGAACTGTTGGAATGAATGACGAGGGGAGGGGGGATACTGCATGTATAAAGAAGAAAAAGAACGAGCTTAACACTGATGTCATAGACATGTTTAGAACACACCCTAGTCAGCTGGGCCCAATGACGAGGTCCAAAAGCCGGATGCTAGCGTTATCCAACGCTATATAAGCCACTCCCTTAGTCTAGTGCTGAACCCTGACGATGTTGGAAGTTTCCAACGAAAGCTTGGTATCTATTAAAACTTTTTTACTTGAAATTTTCCTGGTGATCGTGATTGTTTTATCGTTTGACATGAATATACCCAGGAATCATGTTTTTACAGATATTATTAACCATATATATATATATTATTAACCATATATATATATATATATATATATATATGTTGATAATTAAACTAAATACATGATCCCTGGGTGCATCCATAATAAATAAATAAAAACGAACACCAGGGTAAAATTCTCCCATCCGGGCCAGTTGGATTCATCCCTCCTCCTCCCCTCCTTTTTTCCATTGCCAGCCTGCCTGCCTGCGAGGAAAGAAGGGCACAAGTTGTTGAATCATCCCGCGCCAATGGGAGTGGCTCGGATACCTTGCCCAACAGCCCCGACACACCCACAGCAGGGAAGAAACAGGCAGGCAGGCTGCTCAACAGCCCCGACACACCCGCAGCAGGGAAGAAACAGGCAGGCTGGCAATGGAAAAAAGGAGGGGAGGAGGAGGGATGAATCCAACTGGCCCGGATGGGAGAATGATAGAGACAGAGTGCGAAGAGGTATAAGGGATGCGGGGGAGGTGACTGTGGGAAGGGAGAAGAAGATCCATGAAAGCGATAGTGGGGTGACCAAACCCAGCGGGAGCCCAGAAAAGAAAGCGAGCCAAGTGGACCCAACGAGCACGGAGAGTAGGAACATGGAATCACATACGCAAGGGGGACAGGGAATGTGGCTGAGGAGAGAGGGAAAGAAGAGTGCCACGTCCACCCCCAACCCGCGGGCAAATGAGCCGGACAAGAGCAACCACATAGATAAGTCTTGCAGGATAGGTACAACTGGCGGAGGAAAGATCACCGCCGGAACGCAGCTGATACAATCAGGACCGACAACAAGGTCCAGGGGCCGTGTGCAGGCCAAGTTTGAACTATAAAAACTCTCCCATAGACTGACCGTTTAAGCCCTGATGATGTCAGCAGAACGCTGACGAAAGCTTGGCGTTGGTATAGTAGTATTAAACTCCTAGAGTTTGATTATTTTACCCTGGTGTTCGTTTTTATTTATTTATTAGCATGCAACCACACGACCAATCACAATCTGAGCAGTGCCACAAGCTGAGCAGTACCATCACAACCAGCACGGACGAAGTACGCATGCATCGGAATCGACACACAAGCAGCCCGCATGCACCATTTTAATGATTTTGCCGCCAACCTGCTACACTCGACAGGGCGATTCAAGTCCACGTGGACCAAACATCAAATTTTCAACTTTACTTTTAAAACTTGGAAAATCTGTTGAAAAAAGGGAACTCTGTGCTTTTTTTGTCATAGAATATACCAGAACAGAGATCTAATGTATTGCTTCTGTTTTATTATTACATTATTGTAGTTTATTGTGCTACTGTAAGGTTACATCATTGTATATTTTGAATACTACTGATATAATTTTCATCTCCCTGTTTCTAACCTGATGTGTTAACCACTGCACCAAAGTGACTCTACAGTTTGGTATACAAACAAAATTTATTGTTTACTTATGCACAGTTCATGAATCTAGATTACCGTGGGAAACTATTAAGAGGAATGATCTAATGTGTCCATTTTATTTAGAGTTACACTAGGGCATGCAAGTGCCATCCTTTTAATAGAAGAAACAATTAATATGTAGATTTCTGGTATTGCAACCTGCCCTAATTTTGGGGAGAGTGCCTCAGGCGAAAAAAGTTAAGTGGGTCCATCTTGTTGTGCCTGCAAATAGCTCATTTCATTTCTATACCAGTGATCAAGCCATGGCAGCCATGTTTTCCTTCCATTCTGTAGAGAAGATTGCAATGGCAAGGAGAGAAAATCTTAGAAATCAGCAGTAGATCTTTTGTGAGGGAGATACATTTGAAGCTAGATATTCCTAGGGTAGGAAGGATGAAATTGTCAATAACCAGCTATCATTTAGCACAGAGGGGGAATTGTGTAAACCAAGGACAGTGGAGAGAAGAGGCATTGAATTAAAATTTAGGAGGATAGAAGTTGTCAATAACTATCAAAAAATCAGTCCAATTGTTTGAAGTGGCATTGTTCCTAGGGTGCATTAAAGATGCTTTACTAGTCTTGCCTTATTGAGTGAATGAGAAATCTTCAGCCAGGTTAGAGCTAGTCAAATGAGGAATCTTTAACACTGGCTGATGTGTGCTGCTGTCAACATCTGGAGGATAGAATAAGGCGTTATCTGTATCAGTGGTTCCCAACCTTTGTGGCTTGGCTGTCATGGTTCTGATAGATGAGACCAACTAAAACAGAATTCCGAAGCTTGAGTTTTCCTCTAAGAAAATGTTTATTGGCTACAAAGTATCGGCATAGTTAAAAGTGAAACCAAGACTAAAGTTCCCTCCAAAAAGTTACATTATTACAAAGTTAACTTCCCTTCCCAGAATCTATGCAATCAACTACGTTTCCCAATAGAATAGTTTGGCAGGCTTTCTAACATAATGTTCACTCCCCAGTCTAACAAACAGGAATGACCTTGGTTACCACGGGACAGAGAATTGTTTAGACTAGCATAAAACTCCCCATCCCTCCCCTCATTCTTGTGGCAACTGAAAACAAGCAAGATGGCTTCAGCCAGGTTCGTTGCAGAGTTGACATTGGCGGCCTGGCGGGGGGAGAGGGGAACTGGTGCGGGAAAGCAGTAGGCCATGCGTGCGGCGTGCCCTGGCCTGCTGTTCATGTGAGTAGAGCTGCACACGCGCCGGCCCGCTACTTAGGTGAGTACAGCTGCATAGATGTTGGCCCGTCGCTCATATAAGTAGAGCTGCACGTGCGCATGCTGCCCTGCCACTCGTGAGTTGAGCTGCGCACACACCAGCCAGCTGCTCACGCAGCCCACTTCCAAACTAGCCGCAGCCCGGGGGTTGGGGACCCCTGATTTATATAATTTATCACAAAGCAATTATTCAACTGATGTTTAGGGTGGCCACCTGTTCATTACAAAAAGAAATAACGATTTTACATCAAATGTCCATGTATTAATTGATACATGCAAATGCAAATGTGGGAATAATTGTTAGAATTTAAAGAGATGCAGCAAAGGGGAAGACTCAGAGGAAGTGCCTGATGTGTTTGCTTAATCTGCTGCTTGCCCAGGTGCTGCCTGTTGGTGAGAATTTCAAGGTCCATATTCTCTAAATCTTATAGATAAATCGTCCAACTGGAGATCCCTTCAAAGTCAGATGTCCCTCCGTAAGATAAGATGCACAGTCACTCTACTAATTTGGTCTGTATTCATTCAAACTCTGGCACATTTCCAAGAGTCTGTTATTGTACCCTATCACAACAAAGTAGTATTCCTGTAATCTTGTGTCATCTGTATCCTGACCTGGCATTCTTGAAAGGGCTGACATTTGACCCTAGATAAATGGCCTCTAACATGCCCTGTACTTTGTGACAGTTTGTAGCTATTCCAGGGAGATGTTGTTAACAGTCCTAAACCTGTCATCATTTTTTTCTGGTTACCTCAATTTTCATATTCTAGTCCATTTTCTAATCATTCATGTATTTGCATCATCTGTCCATACGTACTTCTTACTAATGTGTATTTTGCTTCTGCTCTAATGATGCTCTTCTGAGTTTTCCAGTAAGCCTAATTTATTACAGGTAGTCCTCAATTAAACAACGCATTCATTCAGTGACTGTTCAAAGTTATGCTAATGTTGAGAAAGGAGACTTGCAACCAGTCCTCAAGGTTCTGTCACTGCATCCCTGTGGTCATGTGATCGCAATCTGGGCGCTTGGCGAACCAGCTCATACTTAACGATGGTTGCAGCAGCCCATGGTCACATGATCACCATTTGTGATCTTCCCTACTGGCTTCACGCAAGCAAAGTCAATGGTGAAACTAGCAGGGAAGGTTGTAAGTTACTCTGGTAAGTCACTTGCGCTCTCTCCCACCTAGCATCAGTCAACAAAGAAGCTATTCTCCAAAGCGCCAGAAGGCAAGACAAGAAGCAACGGATGGAAACTAACTAAAGAGAGAAGCAACCTAGAACTAAGAAATTTTCTGACAGTTAGAACAATTAATGGAACACGTTGCCTCCAGAAGCTGTGAATGCTCTAACACTGGAAGTCTTTAAGAAGAGACTGGACAGTCATTTGTCTGAAATGGTATAGGGTTTTCTGCCTGAGTAGGGGGTTGGACTAGATGACCTTCCAACTTTATTATTATTATAACCTTTGCCCCACTACACTCGCATCGCACCTCGTGGGTGACTCTCACATCTTCCCTTGCTTGGCAGTAGCCACTTCTCGCTTCATTGTGCAGCTAGCAGGCAAGTAAAGCCATGTACAATGCCTTACTTGCCTGCTAGCTGCTAGACAGCCACAATCCTTGCTTAACAACAACAGTGGGTAGTGCTAGGATTGCCACACTAAGTGATGTAGTCATATGACATCATGCTTTACAACAGCATTGCTTAACGATGGATATTCTGGTCTGAATTACTGTATTGTCATTAACTGAGGATTACCTGCATTTAATTTTTATTGTCAGAGGGACACTATCAGCTTTTCCCGTATCTTGGTGACTGTCCCTATGTTGGAATGCATTTTTGTGGCAGATGCTGAGAGCTTTAAAATATCTGTTTAGGTCCACATTTGGCAAAACCTGTCAGCAGCAATTTATGGATATAAAATTGTTCTGGTTGTAAGTCAACATTGCAGCAGTAGTTACACTTTTAGCTGCTTGCCATTAAGAATTGTTTTTGCCTTCTGAGATCATTTTTGTCAAATAATCCTTTTACTCAACTATCTCCGATTAATTTTATTTTTAGAATTACTATTTGCTAGCTGCGAAAACTAACAAAACCATATTTTGCTTTCATTATGCCCACAAATTTGACTATATGGCTGTTCACTTTTGAATGTGACTTCAGTAATAAATAAATTATCAAAGCTAATTTGGAACTGTATAGTAGATAATAACAATGCTAAAATATTCTCTTGCGATATATTTCTTCCCACAAAACACAGTTTTGCTCCTTTGCTTTTTTATTCCTTGATAGATTTAGTTAAATTGCTTTACTGAAGATACATTTATTGAAAAAAATCCCTTTATGGATTTGTTGAGAGTAATGCTTTGCGGTTTGCAGGCTTCAAGCAAAATATTTCACAGAGAAAAAGCATATTTTGAATCTATTCTTGGGATGACTATTGTCAATAAGGTTAACAAAGCTTACATGAGAAAAATGGATATCTAGATGACTTTGCTTTCAATAACAAGTTTATTGCACATTCTGTAGCCAATATACAGTTGCTTTAAAAGTTTTAGAACAACTTGTTTTTGCTGATAATTGAAATACTAACTATATAATTGCATAAAAGAACAAGAGAAGGTTCAGAAAATATTGAGATGGTGTCTGGTATCTTAATCTCATAAACAGGAGTTGGTTCACGTACTGACAGAAGGACATTTTACCATCTGCTTAAAGAGTAGAATTAGCGATTGATCTGTTTGTTAGATCAAAGACTTTCATAAACATTACATGTTTATTCATTATGGTTATTACTTTGTAGAAAGTAGTTGTGTTGATAGTTAGTAATACAAAATGTCAAAGTATAGAACTGTGCTTGAATTTTTTGCCCTGATTGACCGTTATGTGTGAACTGTATCAATGTACTCTTTGTCAGAATACACATAAATATTGCCAAATATTATCATTTAAAGGGGAATACATTATAACATCTTTTTTCAAACATAAGTAAGTGTTATGAGATGTACATATGGAAAAGCTTCCTTCAGAATAGTATTAAATAGTGTTTTAGAATAAAAATATGTAGAAGTTTGAAATTACAGAAGACTTACAAAACCACTATGGGATTTTCTCTAACAAAAATTGATTATTCATTTGGAATAAACGAAAATCAGTTTAAATCAGCAATAGTCAATAGCTTGGTCTTTTTAAAAAATAAATGTACATTTTTGAACAGATTTCTGTCAGTATATTTTCTAATATGTAAAGGAGATAAATAATAATTACACCAAAAGAAACTGATTGTTTGCACATATGCACCCACCCACAAAAATAGACACCATGCATTTTAAAAACATGAAAGTTAAAGTCACCCTGAAAATATTATTTGCAATTGTTAGGAGTAAAAATGGGGGGGGGGGACAGCATCCTGAAGAAACTAGGATTCAAAGTTTACTTTTTTATATAGTTACAAAGCTGAAGGATCCCATGTGTTGTAAAAAACGGTATGTTTTGATGTGCAAATATTGTTAAATTCTATATGGCATATAAAATGAACATGAGCTTTCAATCAGATTAGCTTTAAAAATGGAGAAGAGTTGTTTTAGCCATTTTGTTTGGTTTTGTTTCTGTACCTTTTAATCAATGTTGATTCCCGGAGACTTCCTGGACAGGTCCCTGCAGTTTTCTTGGCCAGATTTTAGAAGTGGCTTGCCCTTGCCTCTTTCCTAGGGCTGAGAGAAAGTGACTGGCCCAAGGTCACCCAGATGGCTTCATGGTTAAAGTGGGATTACAACCCCCAATTTATAGCTTGATACCTTAATCACTGCACTAAACTGACTCTATGATTGAAAAAAAAATCAAGGATCTGTAGCACATTATAAGGTGTAAGCTTTTCCTGAGCTGCTTCATTTCATTAGATGCACAGAATGATTAGACCAGTGGTGGCGAACCTATGGCACGGGTGCCAGAGGTGGCACTCAGAGCACTCTCTGTGGGCACGCGCGCCGTCGCCCCAGTCCTAGGCCTTCAGCTGGGTTTTATAAAACCTTTTCGCTTTAGGCCTCCACCACCGTGTGCAAAAAAACCCAAAACCAATCAATCAATCAATTTCAACCTCACGGGAAAAAAAAGATCTTGCAAAGTTGGAATTGATTGATTGAACTTTTTAGTCCCACCCACTCTGCTGTTACTACTGCAGCCATGCCCACCCAATGGGCCATGCCCATCCAATGGGCCACACCCAGCCAATGGGCCACATCCAGCCAATGGGCCACACCCACCCAGCACTTGACAATGTATAAGTGGGCTTTGGGTTGCAGTTTGGGCACTCAGTCTCTAAAAGGTTCGCCATCACTGGATTAGACTGATGTTTGATTGAAACTGGGTAGACGGTTATGGGGGGAGGAGGGGAAGATAAGTTCGTTATACAGATGCAGGTTACATAATTTTCACCTAACTGATGGGAAGGGAGTGCCTTTGGGTCAGTCTTGACTCCTGGCAATTACATGAACAAGTTCTTGTAGTGTTCTTGGCAAGATTTCAGAAGTGGATTGCCATTGGCTCTTCCCCAGGGCTGAGAGAGAGTGACTGGCTCAAGATCATCCAGCTGATTTTGTGCTTAAGGTAAGAGTAGAACTCTTATTATTA